>NW_026115165.1:0-69872 GCF_025201925.1 Gopherus flavomarginatus | reverse complement strand
AATTTATCCATTTTCTCCCCTGGCTGGTTTCCCTGCTCTTTTTCTGGTCTGTGCTGAACCTCATACTGTCATTGCATCACCTGCTGTGATAGAGACAGGAAACCTCAAACAGGGATGGAAAGGGGAAGGCCAAACCAAAACAAGTGCTGGAGAGAGGACAAATAAAAATCAGGAACGCAGCTCCCCCCAACAGGAGAGAGGAGGGGATCAATTCAGCCTTCACATCCCATCCAACTTCACAAGGGGAAGGGAGAAAGCTACTGCCCAGTGTCTGCTAGCATCTATAGGAAGCCTTGAGCTATATTTACCCTGCGGATGCGACCCCTGCTATGGACAATAATGAACTGAGAGACTTCCCAAGAGCTTTCTAGGGCATCCTAGATGTTTCCTTCAGGCACTTACAGATTCTGAGTTGGTTTAATGTTTCCTCATCTGTGCGGGGAGATCTCAGGATCTCTCTTTCCTCTGAACCCTGGAGCTCTGGGACCCATGGCTCTTCCCCTTGTTCGAGCTGGGAGATCATATCACGTTGGAAAACCAGAAACTCCGCTCAGATGAAAGAAAACAAAGGAGTTCAGTTGATTTCATACAACTTGATCATCAAAAACATTCTGTTAATTTATCTTCAGTGCTTAGTGTGACCTAGTGTGCCTGGGGCAGTCCTCACTGCAAATGCCAAGGTCAGAGCAGGTTGAAAAAGGGAGAGCAGATGCTCCCCATACTGGTGGTTAACACTGAAGTTAAACTCACTGACCAGTCACAAACTGTGCTTCTGATCCCACACACTGGTTAACGAGACTCTGAAAAAAGAAATCACACGGCCCCCTTTATTGCATGACAGTTCTCTGACTCCTAATCAGCAACTAGGTCCCATACAGTGAGAGGTTATTTAAAAACTCTGCTCACTGTGATACAGCATGGCCAGAGGGCAGCAGGAGAGTGATCCTAACTGGATCCAGGAAGTGGGTGGGTAGAAGGTTAGCCACATTACCCACGTTTGGATCTCATCCAAAATACCATGCTGCCAGCCAATCCTTTAGCAGTTAAACTAAATGTTTAGAAGAAAGAACAAATGAAAGAATGAAGTTAAATTCCATCCTTCCAGACAATTCTTTAGCATCTAAACTAAAGGTTTAAAAGAAAGAAAGACAGAAAGAATTTAAATGGAAAAGCAGTCAGATACATTCCAAAATGGATATATCAGGTTCTTAGCAGTATTGGTGAGTTGCTGGCTTGAAAGTCTGTCTGGAACGCATTCACAGCTTGGATGGGTCATTCAGTCCTTTGTTCCAGGGTTCAGTTTGTAGAGAAGTTGCTCCAGAGGTAGGAAGGGGGATTGAAGACAAGATGGAGATGATGCAGCTGCGCTTTATATTCCTTTTGCCATGTGGCTTGTACTTCCTGTGTCCCAAACACAAGCTTCACAGCACATGGCATGGAAAAGCTTTGGAGGTTTCATTACACAGGCAAACCCCGGCATGTCTTGCTGACTCAATAGGTGTATCCCCTTGGTCCATAGGTTCATTGTACAGCTGATGACCCTCAATGGGCCATCAAACATGCTAGGCAATGTTGATGCCAATATGTCTGGGGGTGTCACCCAGAAAAACTGCACAAGTCTGGAAATACAGATATACCTTACATATCTGTAATTCACAATACAAAGGTGATAGATACATAGAAACAAAATTATCATACTTGGCAAATCATAACATTTTCACTGACACTTTACATGGCATACCTAGCATGATTCATTGCAATTTTATCAGATTATATTATTTTATTATTAATACCAAAGTGTCTCACAATTTCATGCAGTCTCACACTTGCTAAACTAGTGAATTCCCAGGACCAGTTCCCCAGGTCCTTGAAGATGCCAAACATTGTGCTTATGAGGGATTGAAATACCCACATATCTGCTGGGAACACACACACAGACACTGTGTCTATCTGTACCCCTGTGTTCACTCTTCTAGAAAATTATGATCAATTTTGTACCCAGTATGGCTTGTGAGGTATCATTAGAAAACGCATAACTTACTTAATATTATCCTCCTGTTAAAATGTGTAGTAAAACTGTATGTAAAATTGTGAGATTTTACAGTATGATATTACTGAAAAAGTTACAGTTCTGGGGAACACCCACAGACCAGTTCCTCAGAGACAGCAAGGCAAACAGCTGGTCAAACAGCCATTCTCCTGCAGGGGGAAGGTGTGAAGACATTAAGGGCTGGTCTACACTACGGGGGGAAATCGATCTTAGATACGCAAATTCAGCTACGTGAATAACGTAACTGAAGCCGAATATCTAAGATCGGATTACTCACCCATCCTCACCGGGCGGGATGGATGTCCGCGGCTCCCACTGTCAAATCAGCAACTCCGTTGGGGTTGGTCTTGGTCCGGAATCAATATAAGCACGCTCGGGGATCGATATATGGCTTCTAGATGAGACGCCATATATCGATCCCCGAGCAATCGATTTTAACACGCCGATACGGTGGGTAGTCTAGATGTAGCCTTACATTCCATCACAGGGACCTATTGAGGCTGTTGTGGAAAACGACCACAGGATTAATATGTGAATCAGCTCAGCCTGAGGCTCTTTTCTTGGTTACAAGCACGCAGGGGGCGACAGCTATTGGAATACTGTTCCCGAGCTACAAATCACACAAGCCTTTCACAGCTTAAAACCACAAACAATGATACATACGTTGCACGTTAATTTCCTTATTTGGAATATATTGCAAAATATGATGCAGGTCAAAAGCAAGCTGAACAATCAGTTTTCCATATTTGGCCTTTCCTGTTATTTTTATTACACCTGGTGATATGGGAGCAAGACTCTCCATGTCTCAAGAAATGTCACTACCAACCTAGGCCATTTTCACATGCTGGGGTGCAATCCAGATCAGCGAGGAGTTGTGTCATCTGTAATCCTGGGTGAGATTCAGTGTTCTGCTGCTGGAGCTCCCCTGTCTGGATACTCCCAGCCAGTGTTCAAGGACGCACTGAGTGTCTGTATGATAAGTAACCCTGAACTGGCAGCTCTGACTCCAGCCGCCTGCTTGTTACACCCCAAGCAAATTCTGGTTTGGGTAGAGAAGGCTCAGGGTTTGAGAGAAGGCTGGGGGTAGGAAGCTTCTGTTCATTATGCTGGACCTAACCCCAGTTTTACTTGAGTAAAGAGGAGATATTTGACATTGTGTGATGCTGCTCCTGTGCTCTGTTCCCAAAGTGTTCTGCAGCAGAGGAGGGTCTCTGGTAGTATGTATGTTACTGGCCTATTGGGGTGATGCTGAAACAGGACAGGGTACAGATGGCATTGTGGGGGTGGCATGAACCTTCACTCTTCATTTCCCCTTCCAAGAACAGAAGGGACAGGAATCCTTACCCAGCAAGACCATCGTCTCATAGTTCCCCTGCATGACATCTCTGTAGAGGGCTCTCTGAGCGGGGACCAGCAGAGTCCCCTCTTCCCTGGAGAAATACACAGCCACCTCCTCGAAGGTCACCGGCCCCTGAAAGAGCAGGAGTCCAATACTCAGTACCTGCTGACCCACTCACAACCCCACTATTCACGGAACAGCAGCACCAGGGAAATGGAAGCTCCGGGAGGCACATGTTAACAGAGTCCCACCCCACCTTGCTTACAGCAGCCAGGAGGCATCAGAGGGTAGAAAGAGAGAACCTTTGTGTCTCCCATCTGACAGACAGAAGCAGGGTCTTCACGTTTATGACATAGCTACTAGCCAGAGCTTAATATAGGAGATCGGGCTGTCTCTGGACCCTGATAGTGGCTCCCTGGTAGGAATCCAAGCACTCTCCAAATAAAATATATGGAAGAAAGGGGAAGTCAATCATAAAGAATAGAAGTTAGAAGGTCAGAATTGTAGTTCCCATTAACAAAGGTTTAGAGAAAATAGAGCCTATCAAACTAAAGGGATATCCTTATTGGATGAGATCAAAAGTTTGGTTGCAGCTAATAGTATTGATGTAATATACCTAAACTTCCGTAAGGGACATGACTTGATTAGCACAATATTTTTACTAAAAAAAACTAGAATGATACAAAATAAACACGGCATACATTAAATAGATTAAAAACTCTGATAGTAAATGGGGAACCATGATCGAGTGGATTTCTTTCTAGCAGGTTCCTGCAGGGATTGGTTCTTGGCCCTGTGCTATTTAACATTCTTCTCCATGACTTAGAAGAGAGTACAAAATCATCACTGATAAAGTTTACAGTTGCCACAAAGATTGGGGTTGGTGGTAATTAATGAAATGTCAGTAGATTCAGGCTCCATCACTGAGAGTCTGGGAAGTTGTCCCAGCCCTGGCTGGAGGGTTATTTCCTGTTCCACAAAGAGGGGAAGTTCCATTACCAACTCCTGTGCCTTGAAATTTGGACCTATCCGACACTACACCCCCATATTCATCATAGTGGTATGATTATAATATGATTAGGACATAATTATGATCTATTTTGTAGAAGATGCATCATGTGTGGTGTCACTGGAAAAGTTCTGATTTCCTGAATATGATTATCCTATTTGTGTGCACATATCATGTTCGTATCTGAAGTTATGGATATTGACTCTGTATCTGTATTTCAAATGTGCTTACTCAGGGTAACACCCACAATGAGCCTTTCAGGTACAACAATGAAGAAGCTAGACAGTGCTGATGGCTCAACAAAGACAATGGACTGTGGAAGAGCTTAGCCTTCCTGTGAATGTTTCAGCCAGCCTATGAGTCATGGCTACTATGACTCAGCAGGGCCTGTGACCAGACCACATGACACTAAACTCCATTTTAGTACCTGTATTTTTCCACAAACTGAACTAGGAACTGAGTTTGGAACAAAAGGTTCCCACCATATGGAAAAGCTACATAAGGTGGGGTGTGACATCATCTCTTGGCCTCATTCTCCACACAAGAGAACTTCTGGAAACACCTGAGAAACAAAAACGGATGTGGGGGAAGTGCTGCTCCCAGGATCAAGAGATTTCTAGCTTGTGTATGGAAACTTGGGGGACTGCTTGTACCATCAGTCAGGGTGAGAAATTGTTAATTCAAATTCTATCCATCTAGTATGTTAGGCTTAGTCTGAGTTTTGGTTATGTGCTAAATAATCTGCTTTGATCTGTTTGTTATCACTTATAATCACTTAATCTATCTTTCTGCAGTTAATAAACTTGTTTGATGCTTTATCTTAACCAGCGTATATTGAGTGAAGTGTCTGGGGAAAATCTCAGCTTGTTGTGCACATCTGTCCCATATCGAGGGGAAGGGGAACTACATTAATGAGCTTGCATTATAGAGATCCCTGTGCACTATAAGATGGTATCATTCTGGATTTATACTACAGCAAGTGTGCAAGGTTGGGGAGTGGGAAATTGGCTCTTGTCTTCTATCTGTCCTTGAGTGGCTTAGGTAACGCACTCAGGTAGCTTAGTTGGCTGCATGGCGCCACCTGCTGTTGTGTTGGGTGATAACTGGTCCTGGAGAGGCTGGCGAAATCTCCAGCAAAGCAGTGTGAGAAGGGCCAGCCCAGCGCGAGGGTTAGAGGACACAGCAGTTCCCAGAAGCTCCACAAACTGCCTCCTGGGGGTGACAACCCATCACACCCTTCACTACACAAGTCTCAGCAGGTTTGTCATATGCTGTCCCCTCCCTTTCTCCACCCGAGATATTTCCTGCTTCCCACCACCTCTAGCAATTCCCACCCTCTTATGCATTTACTGCTCCTCAACCTCCAAGCAGAGCCCGCCACCCTGATCATCTCTTACCTGAGCCAGCTCCATTGCAGCCATTTCCTTGCCCCTGGGAGGACGAGATGATCTGCAGCAAAACATGGATGTTATTCTCTGGCCTGCCAGGGTGAAAAGGGCAAGGTGTGAGAATTCAGACTAGGTTTTTGTCCATTCCCCAAGCCGATTCCCCCCAGCTTTTCCCCTGCTAATGCACATTCTAGGTTCTAGCACACTGTGAAGCACAGAGTGACCTTATTCCAGTACAGGCCTAGCCCCCTCCCACCAGGGTGTAACCCTCTGACACATGGGGAAACCCTCCCAGTAACAGTCTCTCTCTTACACGTATCAAGTTTGCGGACAACACCAAGCTGGGAGGGGTTGTAAGTGCTTTGGAGGATTGGATTAAAATTCAAAATGATCTGGACAAACGGGAGAAATGATCTGAAGTAAATAGGATCAAATTCAGTAGAGACAAGTGCAAAGTACTCCACGTTGGAAGGAACAATCGGAGGCCAGAGAAGAGCAGAAACAAAGGAGTCACTTTGGGGCATTCTCCCTGTCATTGTCCCCAAGGCAGCTGTCTCAGGTTTACAAAGGTGTTTCATGTTCCAGCCTTTATACAGTCTCTCCTGGGAGTGCCCCTTTCATGGACTGGGCAAAGTTTTAGTTTTTGGTAGTTAACAATCTTGCTTTATTGTTCATCTAACCAGTATGTGTGGATTGAAGTGTGTTGGAAACTCTGTTTGGGATAACAAGCTGGTGCATGTCATTTTCCGCTGATGAAATGACAGACTTCATATGAGCTTGGGTCGTTCAGTAGCGTGCTGGACCGTATTTCTGGGGGAGAGTTGGGCACTTGAGAATTTGCTGGTTTTCTCCTGAGGTGTAATTCATGAGTGGCTGTCTAGCAGCACTCAATACTGTGTAGCTGGGAGTGAGTTACATGCTGGAGACTGTGTGTTAATTGGCCAAGAGGGGCTGTTCTCGCGGGAAAACAGTGGAAAAGGCATCCCATGCTGGAGGACTGAGGGGACAGTTATTTAACAGTTCAGATTGTACTCTGGGTTACATCACAGACACTCATTATGACAGAGCCTCTTACAACACAGAGAAAGTAAATCCATGTCCCAGAAATCGAAGACTCCAGACAGAGGGCAAGTGTCCCTGGCACTGCTTCTTGCTGACAGAGAGGTTCAGAGACAGTGCGAGAATCCTGGGGAAGCTGGGAACAGGAAGCATGGGCTGGCGGGGTTCGGTGGAGAAAAGGAACAGGAAGGGCAGGGATATTACTGAATCCAGGATCTCAGCAGTACTAGATGACAGGATAGCACACAGTGCAGCCCATTGGAAAACACAATCCCAACTATACATACAAAATGATGGGGTCTAAATTAGTTGTTTCCACTCAAGAGATGGATCTTGGAGTCACTGTGGATAGTTCTCTGAAAACATCCACTCAATGTGCAGCAGCAGTGAAAAAAAGTGAACAATGTAGGAAATAATTAAGAAAGTGATAGATATGACAGAATATCTCATAGATCATATTTGTAAAAACAGCAAATAAATCCATGATACACCCACATCTTGAATACTGCATGCACATGTCACCCCATCTCAAAAATAGATATATTGGAATTGGAAAAGGTTCAGAAAAGGGCAACAAAAATGATTAGGGGTATGGGACAGTTATGCCAGACCTAACCCCCAGTTTCACTTGAGCAAACAGGAGATATTTGACACTGTGCAATGCGGCTCCTGTGCTCTGTTCCCAAAGTGATCTGCAGCAGAGGAGGGTCTCTGGTATTATGTGTGTCACTGGCCTATTGGGGTGATGCTGAAACAGGACAGGGTACAGATGGCATTGTGGGGGTGGCGTGAACCTTCACTCTTCATTTCCCCTTCCAAGAACAGAAGGGACAGGAACCCTTACCCAGCGAGGTCACAGTCTCATAGTTCTCCTGCATGACACCCCAGTAGAGGGCTCTCTGCGTGGGGTCCAGCAGAGCCCACTCTTCCCTGGAGAAATACATAGCCATCTCCTTGAAGGTCACCAGCCCCTGAAAGAGTAAGAGTCCAACACTAAGGACTTGCTGCCCCACTCACAGCCCCACTATTTGTGGCAGAGAAGAGTGAATCAAATGGAAGCTCTGGGTGGATCATAGTCAGGAGAGTCCCACCTCGACCAGGCTCAGACTATCCAGCAAATGCCAGGGTGAGGGGATGAAGAGAGAGCCCCTTATCTCTCCCAGCATATCCATCACCCCCCTACTAGCCACTGACTGATACAGGAGATGGAGCCCCTAGCAGGGTCCAGGGAGAGCTCGCTGGTAGGATGCCCAACACCCTCCTCATTGTGAGGAGCGGGATATGAAGGGAGAAGCAGCTCCAATAAGCCTGACTCATGGGTGTCCCCTTTATATCTCACAGCAGCTGATGGTTAATGAGGTCAGGCTCCAGCACTAGGAGTCCGGTCAGTTTGACTAGCTCCATGTAGGTGGGTTATTTTCTCTCTTCACAAATTAGGGCATTTCCACCTCCAAACCTCCTGGGTCTGTTCCTAGAATCTAGGCCACTTAGTAAATAACTCCCAGCAGGTCTGCCACACCCTGGCCTCCTCCTTTCCCCACGCTGTGAATTTCCTGCCCCGCTCCAACCTCCAAACCAGACTCTGCAAACCTTCCCACCTCTGGTGTATTTGCTCTCCCTTTCCTCCAGCAGGAATCCACCAGCAACCCCCCGATAATCTCTACCTGGACTGACTCCACTGCAGCCATTTCTCTTCCCTGTCCCACGCCAGGCTGGGATGAGCTGGAGCAAAACATTCTGCAGCCTGTCTGGGGGAGAAGGGCAGTTGTGGGCGTTTCAGAACCGGTTTTAGTTAATTTCACATCACAATTCCCCCAGGCCCTTTCCCTGCAGACAGACACCCTAGATTCTGTCATGCTGGGAAATGCTCAAACTGTTTATTACAATTTAGACCTGGCCCCTCCTGCCAGGCTAAGTCCACAGACACATTTTTAACCTCCCTTCTCTCTCCCGTCACCCCTTCTCTGAACACAAGGCTAGAAAAGAGCAGAACCAAAGGAGTCACTGTGGGGGATTCCCTCAGACACTGACCCCACGGCAGCCACACCCCAGCAGGGGGAATATGGAGTCAGGAACTGGCTTTTGCTCTGTCTGATCCTTGTTTTGTTCACTGGAAAGTGGTTCTGCCCCAGGATGCAGCAATACTTGTGTCTGGGTGGACTAGAGAGCTGGAAATCTCTCCCCCACATTCATTTCTCCCACTGCCCCTTTCAGTCTCTCCTTCCCCTGTCCTCTCTCCCTGCCCCTCTGGCTGGGACAGTCCCATTCCTGGGGGCTTTGCTCTCCCATGGCTGGATTTCCTCCTGGCAACCGCTAATGGGAGGAGAAATGAGGTGGTGTTGTTTGTGCAGAGTCACTTTCTTGCCAGACCCTAGGACATTCCCTGAGGTCTTTCAGTTACCTGGAGACTCTGGCTCAGAATTTAGTAGTAACAGGGCCCAGGACAGCCCTAGGGGGCTAGGACCAGCTGCAGAAAGTCATCCCCTGGGCCGGGCAGAGAAGAAGCTTTAATTAAGGTCATTTCCCAGCACAGAGCCCCACTGGGGGAGCAGCAGCTGCCAAGCCTGGTCTCCCAGATCACAATGGAGGCTGCAGCATCTGACCCAGGAAGCTGAACCCCAATATCCTGAGCAGAGAGGGACAGAGTGTATGAGCAGCTTCCCTCCTTTAGCTCTCTGGGGAGAGCAGCTAATGGGAGCCCCTCCTCACAGGGAGAATGGCTGATGTCATTTGACCCACTGTCCATCTGGAATCACTCCTTGTCTTTCCATACAGTGACTCTGGATTAACAACGGTCTCAATGACACCGGATTTCAGAAAGAATGAGTTCAGTCAGCTGCAGCGGCACAGGAGGCGGCGAACAGAGCGGCTAACAGGGGAGTTTCAGTGGGAGTTTCCAGGGGGAGGGTACAGGGGAGGCCAAGGCAGAGGAACCGGGAAGGCAGACCAGGGAAGAGGCAGCCCTGCGCTGGTCGGTGGCCTGCGGTGCGGTGTGAGCTGTGGATTGCCAGGCACAGAGTTGCAGCGCTATGATGGAGGCAGAGGCAGCAGGTGCAGACACACTGAGGATGACTGGGTGCGGCAGCTGCGGCATGTACATGGTCCTAGAGGGAGCACCTGAAAGGAGTTTCATCTGCATGAAGTGTCGTCTGATAGAGCTGCTGGAGGAAAAGGTAAGGGGACTGGAGATGCAAGTGGAAACTCTGGCTGAGTTTAGAAGGGGATTTGAGCAGATCATGGAACACAGACATGATGAAGCACAGGGGACAAGCTCAGGCGAGCGGACAGAAGCAGGACCTAAGGACTCTGAGAAGGGACTGTTGGATGAGGAAAGTGGACGGTGGAAGCATGTCACTAGGAGAACCAGACAGAGGATAAGACGGGCCAGCGATGGACAAATAGAACTCAGGAATAGGTTTGCTGAGTTGGGAAATGAAGATGGAACACAGCGGGCTGCTGAAGGAGTAACAGCAAGGAAGAAGAGGCAAGCAGCTAGTCCTGCAGATGGAGGGGAGCAGTCAGTGGAGGCGACATCAAGTACGAGCCCTAGGAGGATTGTGAGGTCGAATACAAATCGGGAGGAATCACGGTCAGCTGCTGTGGGGGATAGACCAGAGAATCGCATTGTCACCAGGAAAAGGCAAGTCTATGTGATTGGAGACTCTCTACTGAGAAGAGTAGACAGGCCTGTAACTAGACCGGATCGGGAGAACAGAAGAGTGTGCTGTCTGCCGGGGGCTAAGATACAGGATGTGGACTTGAGCCTGAATACGATCTTAGCGGGAGCGGGAAAAAATCCGTTGATTATCCTTCATGTGGGAACGAACGATACGGCTAGTTACTCACTGGACTGTATCAAGGAGGACTATTTCAGACTGGGGAAGAGGCTTAAAGACATCGAGGCTCAGGTGATCTTCAGTGGGATTTTGCCGGTTCCTAGAGCGGGGCGACGAAGGAGGGACAAGATTATGGCGATCAACAGATGGCTCAGGGAGTGGTGTTATAAGGAGGGCTTTGGGATGTACGGTCACTGGGACGCGTTCACGGATAGACAACTGTTTGCTCAGGATGGACTTCATCTCAGCAAGGAGGGAAATAGGATTCTAGGATGGAGGCTCGCCGACCTCATCAAGAGGGCTTTAAACTAGAAAGTTGGGGGAGATGGTTGGGAAATGTTCGGAAGATCTCCACGCCAGAACATAACGCGGAGAGGGAAGTAAACAAAGTGAGCGGGGATACCCTTGCGGCCCCAAGATTTGATCCAAGGAGGAATAGTGGAGTAGAAACCAGAGTAACGGGTGATGCTGGTGGCAGACAGTTTGTGCACGACGGGGGAAAGAATGTCACTGATGCCAAATGCCGAAAATTAAAAGGTTTGTACACTAACGCGAGGAGCCTAGGTAACAAGATGGAGGAACTGGAGTTACTCGTGCGGGAAGTGAAGCCGGATATTATAGGGATTACCGAAACCTGGTGGAATAGTACTCATGACTGGAGCACGGGTATTGAAGGCTATGTGCTGTTCAGAAAAGACAGGAAGAAAGGCAAAGGTGGGGGAGTAGCCTTGTACATCAATGATGAAATTAAATGTAGCGAAATAAGATGCGATGGAATGGATAAGACGGAGTCCGTCTGGGCAAAAATCACGCTGGGTAAAAAAGCAACTAGAGCTTCCCCTGAGATAGTGCTTGGGGTGTGCTACAGACCGCCGGGATCGGATTGGGATATGGATAGAGACCTCTTTAATGTCTTTAATGAAGTAAACACAAAGGGGAAATGTGTGATTATGGGGGACTTCAACTTCCCGGATATAGACTGGAGGACGAGTACTTGCACGAATAATAGGGGTCAGATTTTTCTGGATGTGATAGCGGATGGATTTCTTCATCAAGTAGTTGAAGCACCTACGAGAGGGGATGCCATTTTAGACTTGGTGTTGGTGAGCAGTGAGGACCTTGTAGAAGAAATGGTGGTAGGGGACAACCTTGGTTCGAGTGATCATGAGCTGATTCAGTTCAAACTAGATGGAAGGATAAACAAATGTAGATCTGCGATTAGGGTTTTTGACTTCTCGAGGGCTAATTTTAAAGAGTTAAGGAAATTAGTTAGGGAAGTGGATTGGACGGAGGAATTAGTGGATTTAAATGTGGAGGAGGCCTGGAATTACTTTAAGTCGCAGCTGCGGAGACTGTCGGAAGCCTGCATCCCGAGAAAGGGGAAAAGAACCATGGGCAGGAGTTGCAGGCCAAACTGGATGAGCAAGCAACTCAGAGAGGGGATTAGACAAAAGCGGAAAGCTTACAGGGAGTGGAAGGAAGGCAGGATCAGTAAAGAAAGCTACCTTGCTGAGGTCAGAACATGTAGGGATAAAGTGAGGAAGGCTAAAAGCCGCATTGAACTGGAACTTGCAAAGGGAATCAAAACCAATAGTAAAAGGTTCTACAGCCACATAAATAAGAAGAAAACAAAGAAAGAAGAAGTGGGGCCGCTATACATTGAGGATGGAATGGAGGTTAAGGATAACCTAGGCATGGCCCAACATCTAAACAAGTACTTTGCCTCGGTTTTTAATAAGACTAGTGAGGAACCTTGTGATGATGGAGGGATGATAAACGGGAATGTGGATATGGAAGTGGATATTACTGCAGCTGAGGTAGAGGCCGTACTTGAACAGCTCGATGGGTCGAAGTCGGAGGGCCCGGACAATCTCCACCCGAGGATATTAAAGGAACTGGCGCGTGAAATTGCGAGCCCGTTAGCGAGAATTTTTAAGCGATCGATAATCTCGGGTGTTGTGCCGTATGACTGGAGGATTGCTAATGTAGTTCCTATTTTTAAGAAAGGGAAAAAGAGTGATCCGGGTAATTATAGGCCTGTTAGCTTGACGTCTGTAGTATGTAAGGTCTTGGAAAAAATTTTAAGAGAGAAAGTAGTTAGGGACATAGAGGTCAATGGTAATTGTGACGAATTGCAACACGGATTTACTAAAGGTAGATCGTGCCAAACCAATCTGATCTCCTTCTTTGAGAAGGTGACGGATTACTTAGATAAAGGAAATGCGGTAGATATAATTTACCTAGATTTCAGTAAGGCGTTCGACACGGTTCCGCACGGGGAGCTGTTAGTTAAATTGGAAAAGCTGGGAGTGAATATGAAAGTTGTAAGGTGGATAAGGAACTGGTTAAAGGGGAGACTCCAGAGGGTCGTATTGAAAGGTGAACTGTCGGACTGGAAGGAGGTCACCAGTGGAGTCCCTCAAGGATCGGTTTTGGGACCGATCTTATTTAACCTTTTTATTACTGACCTTGGCACAAAGAGCGGGAATGTGCTAATAAAGTTCGCGGATGACACGAAGCTGGGGGGTATTGCTAACACGGAGAAGGACAGGGATGCTATTCAAGAAGATCTGAACCACCTTGTAAACTGGAGTAATAGAAATAGGATGAAATACAATAGTGAAAAGTGCAAGGTCATGCATTTAGGAACTAATAATAAGAATTTTGGATATACGTTGGGGGCGCATCAGTTGGAAGCGACGGAGGAAGAGAATTACCTTGGGGTACTGGTTGATAGCAAGATGACTATGAGTCGCCAATGTGATACGGCTGTTAAAAAAGCAAATGCGATTTTGGGATGCATCAGGCGGGGTATTTCCTGCAAGGATAAGGAGGTGTTAGTACCGTTGTATACGGCGTTGGTGAGACCCCATCTGGAATACTGTGTGCAGTTCTGGTGTCCCATGTTCAAGAAGGATGAATTCAAACTGGAACAGGTTCAGAGACGGGCTACGAGGATGATCCGAGGAATGGAAAAACTGCCTTATGAAAGGAGACTCAAAGAGCTTGGCTTGTTTAGCCTGGCCAAAAGAAGGCTGAGGGGGGATATGCTCGCCCTGTATAAATATATCAAGGGGGTTAACGTTAGGGAGGGAGAGGAATTATTTAAGTTTAGTACTAACGTAACCACGAGGACGAATGGGTATAAACTGGATATTAGGAAGTTTAGGCTTGAAATTAGACGAAGGTTTCTGACCATTAGGGGAGTGAAGTTCTGGAATAGCCTTCCGAGGGAAGTAGTAGGGGCAAAAGACTTTCCTGGCTTTAAGACAAAGCTTGATAAGTATATGGAGGGGATGTTATGATAGGATCGTTAATTTGGGCAATTGATCTTGAATTACCACCAGACAGGTCTGCCCAATGGTCTGCGGGGAGATGTTGCATGCGATGGGTACTGAGTTGCTGCGGAGAACTCCTTCTTGGGTGCTGGCTGGTGACTCTTGCCCACATGCTCAGGGTTTAGCTGATCGCCATATTTGGGGTCAGGAAGGAATTTTCCTCCAGGGCGGATTGGCAGGTGACCTGGAGGTTTTTCGCCTTCCCCTGCAGCGTGGGGCACGGGTCGCTTGCTGGTGGTGTCTCTGCAGCTTGAGGTCTTCAAACCGTTTTTGAGGATTTCAAAAACTCGGTCCTGGGATAGGGGTTGTATAAAATTGGATGGGTGGGGTTCTGTGGCCTGCCTTGTGCAGGAGGTCAGACTAGATGATCAGATTGGTCCCTTCTGACCTATGAGTCTATGAGTCTATGAGTCTATGAGTTCAGAACGCTGTGGAAAAGACCATTTTGTGGCAGTGCTGACTCCCTTCCCACCTCCCTCACCCCCGCAGATCTAGGACAAGGACTGGGGGCAAAAATTTTCCAAACGGAACCGAAAGTTCCTGCAGTTTTCGAAAGAGGAGAAAAGTAAATTCTGTGATTTCACACTAACAGTGTTTGCTAAGTGGACAGAAAGTTATCACAGTGACAGGGCACGTGACTAGGGAATGGACTTGGTGACCTCGTGACTAGGAGCCAGGACTCTGGTACAAGTTGACCAGAGAGAAGGATCATGGTTAGCAGCAGCCCCCAGACACCCCCTAGTACCCAGAGCCCAGACCCCCCAGCCAGGGGCCCCAGACACCCCCCAGCCAGGATCCCATCAGATATTCCCTGGGACGCAGCCCCCAGAGTCCCTGGCCAGGGACCCCAGATACCCCTCAAAGCCCCACCGGCCAGAGAACCCCCACCACACCATGACTGCCAGGTTGGGAATCCCAAAGGGTTCCCCCCACCAATAGCCCCCAGCAGCCAGGGACCCCCTCAAGGGACCCCAACCCCACTGGGAACTCAGTCCCTCACTGCCTGCCTAGGAACTTCCCCACCCTCCAGAACGATCTACCCTGACATTTGCCTGGGACCCCCTCCTCTGCCCAGTGTGACCCCCTGATGCTTTATAGTGCGACCCATCACACTGCTTCCCTGGCATGCCCTCACCTAGTGCCAGGGATCCCCTCCCCCAGCTCTGTGCACTGGGCATGGCAACAAAACCAGGAACCAGCAGGGGAAGCACAGACAGAGCCCCTGGCACAGAACCAGGCTCCCTCTAACCCTCTGTCCCGCCTCCCCAAGAGACACCCACCCCCACTGTTCTGCAGCCACCAGGCCCACAGCGATACCCACCTCCAGGACCCATAGCCTCAGGGATGGGCACATCAGAACCACCACCCCCGAAAACCCCAAACCTCCACAACCCACCAACCTGACTAGGGTACCCCCTGCCCAGCCACCCAGAGGCCTCCCCCTACCACAATGCCCCTTCAGCTGCAATCTCCCCACACAGACACCTTCCCTGCCCCTGCAAGTGTTACCTCACAGAGCGGGAGAAGTGGCTAGAAAGTTAACACCACCTCCTGCTGGCCAGTCACACAGGCAGAGGGAGCCTGGGGAGTGCTTCTTTAACAGGAGAATGGAAGGCCTGGAGGGCAAGAAAGATCCACGGGCTGTCACTAGCAAATAATGGCCACCATGGATCCACCCCAGAGGCGGCTGCATCTTAGCACATTGGGAAACAACCCATCATATTCAATTAGAAATAAAACAACTAGAGAGAAGTGGGGCAAATATTTGGGGTATTTTATATCAATCTTTGAGACACGCAGAGAGAACCCTGTCACAAATGACATTTGATAACATGAGAGAAAACCACCAAGATCGGAGGGGATTTGATGTTGCTATTAAATAACTAGTGGAAAAGGGGGACTGTTGGACTGGATTTTATATGACTGTCCAATTCATAAACAGAATGTGATGGTCCCCCCCGGTCACGGGGCAACCATTCACGTGAGCAGCTCAGAGCCCTTTGAGGAACTGATTTAAGGGCGGAGGGGGAGCTGGAAGGCTCCCTGGACAATGGAAGGGGGCCGCAGGGGGATTGGGAAATGGGGTCTGTGCAGTCTCCATGGGGGATGTGCTCCTCCCTTCCCTTCCCTTCCCTGGCAGAGAACGGGAATCTCATCCCATCCCACTCCAGTGGGAGCCATGTTCTGGGGAATGACCCAGGGCAACAATTTCCCAGCCAAACAAGGACAAATCGCTGCAGATAAAATGGGTGGGAAAATCCACCTCCCATCGGAGAGATTTTAAATTGACATTTGAGAAGTATGGAGAGAAAAGGGAAAATCAGTGGCAATTAGAGAGCTGATCATTGGGGGGGGGAGGAGAATCTCCCTGGATTTTATAGCCACGTGTGATAATGAGAGAGAAAAGGGGAAATCTTGAGAGAATGTGTGTGTGGGAGGAAGTGGCAAAAACAGGGACAGGATCCAGTTAACTCACCTCCCTCCCACCCCGGGAATGTCCTGGCTGCACAGAGACAGATCTACCCCCCCACACCCCAGTGACCTCCCCCCCCTGCAACTCCGGCTACTCCTCCCCCCTCGACACCTCCGCCCTCACACCAAATGGGGGGGCTCTGCCAGCGCCTCCCCCTGAGCTCAACTCCTGCTCCTCCCCCCAGCCCGGATTGTGCCCTTTAGCCCCCCACGAACCCTGCCTCCAGCTGCCTGACCCCCCCTGCCCATCAATTTCCTGCTCTGTGCCCGCCCCTCCCACGCTCCCTGTTACTCCCCCGCCCCGCTCCAGCCCCGCCCCCAGCGCCCGGCGGAACGTTACGGCTGGTCCGGGCAGGGGGAAGGGCAGCGGCTTCAGCGGTTGTTACTGGGTATGCGCCGTGCCCGGGAGCAGCACATTGCTATGGGGAGGGATTTAATACACCGCCCCCCCTCCGGCCCGGGGTCCGCCCCTCTCCCCCACACGACGGCCGGGCCCCGGCCCCCCCATCCCAGCGGGGCGGGCGGGCAGATCCTCCTGCAGCTCCACTGGGGCCGAGGCACCTTCAAGGCTTCTCCCAGGCTCGCTAGGGCAGAGTCACTTTCCTGCCTCCCAGCGCCTCTCATTCCCCGGGGGCTCCGGGTCACAATGTCCCACCGCCCTTTCCCCGCCTGCAGCTCCGGCTTCTCCCCTCCCGCCCCCGCAAGCCACACCAAGGGGAACCCCGGGCCCCAGTCTCTGTCCCCACCTGGATCCCAGTGGGGCTGGGGGCAGATCCTGGCTGCAGCTGAGAACAGCGGCTCCGCTCCGGCTCGGGCAGCTCCAGCACTGCTGGCAGTACGTGGTGAACCAGGAAGCAGCTGTTCAGCCCGGGCTCCGCGTCACAATGTGCCAGAACCCCGACCCCAGGAGCTGCCCGTACCTGGGATGTGTCAGAGCCCCGCCCCCTGGAATTTCCCCAGGTTGGGTCTCTGAGCTTTGTTCTCCTGCCGCCTTCTTCCCAGCACCCCCTGCTCCCTTCCTGTGTCTGCAAACACCCCCCCTCCCCCGGGGCCGGCTGCAGTGCTCGCTGAGGCTGAGTCCAGTGGCTGAACTTGCCTCCATCTCTGCTTCACCTGGAGGGGGAGAGACAAAGAGAGGAGATGGTCCCAGGGTGTGAAACCAGAATCAGGGGGCAAGGAAAGAAGGACTGTTTGGAAAGGTGGGTTTTTTGTGGGGAGGGGGTGAGCCAGAGGGATTCCGAAGAAGTTGGGCAGCAGAGGCTCAGGGAAATTGAGGGGAACCTCCTGGGTGTCTCAGTGTTGGCCAGGGTTTGTACAGCACCTTGCATAATATGGGGTCTGATCTCAGTCATGGTCTGTGCAGCACCTGGGAGCCCTGATGTCTGTTTCCTGATCACAGGCTCTGGGAATGGAGAGAGGGAAACCTCAGCACCTGAAGGTTAATGCAGCCCTGTGTGCAACCCCTGCTAGGGTGATCCGACAGCAAATGTGAAAAATTGGGATGGGGGTGGGGTTAATAGGCACCGATATAAGAAAAAGAACCAAAAATCAGGACATCTAGTCATGCTAGTCCCTGTTGTTCTCATAAGGGGTCGGTTTAGAGAGGGTTTGGCTACACTTGCAGCTGTCCAGCGCTGGGAGTTAAAGCTGTCTTCCTACAGCTGTTTAGGGAAAGCGCTGCAGTGTGGACACACTGACAGCTACCAGCACTCTGTCATAGCCACATTTGCAGCGCTGTTGGGAGTGGTGCATTATGGGCAGCTATCCCAGCATTCAAGTGGCTGCAATGTGCTTTTCAAAAGAGGAGGGTGAGGTGGAGTGTGACACGGAGCGTGGGGGATACAGAGCGAGTGGATTTTTGGAGCTGACACTGTGTCAGCTCCCTGCCTGGCAAGTTCAAGCCTCCTCCCCCACCCCTCTCTCATTCACTAAATGCAAATAGCCGCCTTTGTTTTTTTCCTCACAGACCAGATAAGCCGCTGATCCAAAACAGACCCCCCCCCCGTGCCCACCCGGCTGCTTCTCTCCTCAAGCAAACACCAGCTGTGGGCGTTCCAAAGGGATCCCCCTGCCTCTGCTCATTCACTGCAAACAGTAACTGTGTTTGGTTTTTAGATAAGCAGCTCCGGGAGCCTTGAGCTCACAACAAAGCAAACAGAGGCATCACACCAAAACAAAGAGCGTTATCTCTACTTAAAAGCATTATGGGAAGGTTCCGGAGGTCAGTGACAGCATAGTAAGATTAATCACTGTTTACACTGGAACCCCAGCGCTGCATCACCAGCTCTGTTCTCTTTATTCCTCTCGTCGAGGTGGAGCACATGCAGCACTGTAGTCAGGGAGATACAGCGCTGTATGTGCCTTGCCAGTGTGGACGGGGAGTAAGTTACAGCACTGTAAAGCCACCACCTGCGCTGTAACTCTCCAGTGTATCCAAGGCCTGAGTTGTAGTAATAATAGCAGCCAAGAATCCGGTGGCACTTTATAGACTAACAGACGTATTGGAGCATGAGCTGTCGTGGGTGAATACCCACTTCGTCAGATGCAACAATAGTCCCATATGGGCTAGTGGTCAGGATTCCTGGTTTTCACCCAGGTGGCCTGCGTTCAACTTCTGGTGTGGGAAGAGTGCAGAGCTTTTGCCCAGAGTGGAAGCAGGAAATGAAAGGAACAGGAAGGGATCCTGCCAGCAGTGGAGTTAGACAGTGTAGGGAGGGGACCCCAGAAGTGGGGGTGTGGCAGTGGTTTGGGGGGAGATGAGGGAAGGATCCCAGCAGTGCGGGAAGTTGGCAACCTGGAGAGCACAGGCCTGGAATGGGGACCTGGAAGAGTGAATGTGTCCCTCTAAACCCATCAACTGCAGACTAGGCAGGCTTGGAAGAATTGTGTATTTGTTGGTAAATGTCAATTTCTGTGTAAACACACAACCCAATGGCAAAATATTTCCGTCAATAATCATCAAAATTGACAGATGGGCAAAGTAAGAAACATGCTGCTTGAGAACTTATCATGTTGTAGGAGCAGCAGTGATCTGTATGCTCTGTGTAACCTGTATGCTCAAAAGGTCTGTTAAACTCCCCCAGCTTGTGTCCTTTCCCTCTTTGAATGCCTGTGAAGTGGCTTTCCCACTCTCCTTTGGACCTCCAGTGACTGCCCTTCACCCGGCCCATCTGGCCAGTGGTTCGCAGTGTTACATTCTATTGCACCTCAGGGAGACTGATCTTCATCGCACCGTCCATCGATGCGCTGTGGGACACTTACCTTAAAGGATCCTGACATCTCCACTGCCAGGCCTGTCCTGGGAGCGTGAGTATGAGTGTGACATCCTCCCCCATCCCTTCTTTTGAGCTTAGCTATCAAGCTATTAAATGTGCTGCTTTCTGCCAAACTCTGGGGGGGAGGGGCATTATTAGTCCTCTCTAAGCTTACTAACTGACCCAATTTTGGGTAACACAAGCAACGTTGTTTGATCTGTTATTGTACCAAAGGGGGAGATGGTTGTCTATAAAGGAGGGTGAAGACTAAATGCCTCTGATGAGAATGGGATTTGAACCCATGCAGGCAGAGCACAATGGGGTAACAGTCCATCACCTTAACCACTCAGTCACTTCATCTGAGCTGTCAAAAAACGGACAGGAGTAGAAATCTAAGGCCGGCAGAGATAGGGACACTAAGGAGTTTTTAAATACTAAGCGTAAGCAGGGTCTGAATGAGCTCCCCTCTCTCACCTAGTGAGGAGCTGGGGAAAAACTTCAGGAACAGACCGTGTTTGCATAGACACACCTACTCTGCTTAGCTGTGCAGCATGATGGGTCCGCTTCCCCAGAATGACCAGTTTGGGATTGTCTTGGGTTACAAATCACTTTAGGATTGAGTGGAATGAAATGTTATTCTCCTTCCTGTATGAGTGAAGGGCAGCATGACATACCTAGTCCGTCCTGATGGAGGGGTAGGTGAGTGAGGAATAGCTTTTATTGGACTGCAGAGAAGTGATTGAGGACGTCACCCTAAACCAGTGGTCCCCAAACATTTCACATTGTGCCCTCTTAGCCATGGCTGTGGCCCCTCGGAAGCCACGGTCAAGAACCGGGGCTGGGAGGAGTGGGGCTGTTGCTTGCTGGGGAGAGGGGTGCGGACAGGGGTAAAGGGGTCGACGCCGGGCTGGGAGCCAGAGTCTCAGGCTGAGGGTGGGGTTGGGGAAGAGTTGTGGCAGAGTGGTGCTCCCTCCCTGCCCTCTATGTGGGCTGGCTCAGGTCCTGAGGTGCCCCCATGAATGTTCCTCTGTGTCCCCCTAGGAGTCGCACCCCACATTATGGGGACCACTGAACCCTACTCGCTAAGCCGGGGCTAGTGATGCCAAACCCCCGGGAAAGGGAGAACAAGTGTGGGGGCCCCAGCACGAGAACCATGCCCCTACCTTCTGTCTGTGGCTCTACCCCCTTCCACCCATGGCCCCATCCACTTTCACTTCTGTTCCACCCCTTCCCCCACCAGCCCCACCCTATCACTCCTTTAGCCCTGCCCCGCTGTGGCCTTGAGAAGAGAGAAGCTCTGTGCCCCTGCTGCAGCCCCCGGGCTGTAGCAGGGAGTGGGAGCTCCTCCAGCCCTGGGGCTGACATAGGGGAGACTTTTCCAGGGGGACCTAACTTGGCCAGGGCCCCTGATCATGGGCCCCACTGTCCCCTTGGCAGTGCAAGGTTTGGGGAGGCTGAGCCCCCTTGTCATAAACAGATAGCTAAGGGTTCATGTTCTTTTACCTATAAAGGGGTAACACCAGTAACCTAAAACACCTAACCAGAGGACCAATCAGGAAACAAGACTTTTTCAAATCTGGGTGGAGGGAAGTTTGTGTGTGAGTTCTTTGTTCTTTGTCTTGTGTCTGTGGCGTCTCGGCTATGAGAGTGATTTTTCTATCTCCTGCCTTTCTAATCTTCTGTTTCCAAGTTGTAAGTACAAAGATAATAAGACAATAAGTTTATATTGGTTTTTTTTGTATTTACATGTGTGTAGTTGCTGGAATGTTTAAATTGTATTCTTTTTGGATAAGGCTGTTTATTCATTTTTTTCTCTTAAGCAAATAACCCTGTATTTGTCACCTTAATACAGAGAGACCATTTTTATGTCCTTTTCTTTCTTTTTATATAAAGCTTTCTTTTTAAGACCTGTTGGATTTTTTCTTTAGTGGGGACTCCAGGGAATTGAGTCTGCAGCTCACCAGGGAATTGGTGGGAGGAAGAAGTCAGGGGGAAAATCTCGTTGCGTTAGATTTACTAGCCTGACTTTGCATACCTTCTGGGTAAGGGGGAAGAGAGATTAGCTATCTTGGTACTTCTATTTCCAGGACTGGAAACAGGGAGGGGGGAGTCCCTCTGTTTAGATTCACGGAGCTTGCTTCTGTATATCTCTCCAGGAACCCAGGGAGGGAACACCTGGAGGGGAGGAGGGGGAAGGGAGATGGTTTATTCCCCTTTGTTGTGAGACTCAAGGCATCTGAGTCTGGGGGTCCCCCGGGGAAGGTTTTGGGGAGACCACAGTGAGCCAGGCACTGTATAAATCCCTGGCTGGTGGCAGCTTTACCAGGTCCAAGCTGGTAACTAAGTTTGGAGGTTTTCATGCTAACACCCATATTTTGGATGCTAATGTCCAAATCTGGGAAAAAATGTTATGACACCCCTCCCCCCTGAGCCTCCATTATGAGCCGCCCAGGCTACCACTGCTCAGTGTGTGGCCAGTCTCTGTGTTTTCTGCTGCTCGTTCTGGGGAGCCTGGCCGGCCTTAGGGGTGGTGCCCCCCGATAGCTGCCCAGGGCTCCAGGGGTCAAAGGGCACCGTGTGGCAGTGCAAAGGTGCTCACTGCTCTCCCCTGCCCCAATGCTCCTCCATGGGTCCATAGAGGTTTGAGGGGAGTAAGGAGCAACCCTATGTGCTCCATGCGTCCTGGTCACTTTTCCCACTTGGGCTGTGCTGTGAGGGGAGCATCAGAAGCTGCTGCTCTCTGCCCTCCCGCTATGCAGCCTGGCTGAGGAAAGTGACCTGGATGCAGGGAGCTCGGATGATCTCACTTCTTGCCCCCACATCCCACAGCCCCTAGGGATGCCCAGATGAGCAGCGTTCCAGGGAGGAGTGGGGGGCAGCAATGCCAGCTGCTCCATGCACACAGGTCAGTCTCCCCATGTGGGTGCAGGAGGGGGTGCAAGGGTTTCTGTGATGCCTATTCTATCAATATCGTCACTCAATACCAGGCACTCAAATTCACCAGTCTTAGTACTTAGACGTTTAGCGTTTGTATTTAAGCACTTCTAAAATGTGTCCCATTTTAGCTGTCTGCTATTACATGATGTAATTGAGGGAGACTCTTTCATTTCACTGTTTCTCATCAGAACCTACCTGTACATTATCATCTTCCATCCTCTCCACCTTACTAGGCTATAGAGAATCCCTGTGAATAGTTCCTCTGCTAACGGATGTCTCTGTCTGAACCCTGTGCTCCTCAGCGCCTGTCGGCTTTCCCCAGCTCTGAGGCTGTGTCTACACCGCGCACCTTACCACGGTGCAGCTGTGCCACTCTAACCATGCCATTGTAAGGTGCGCTGTGTGGCCGTCCTTATCGCTGAGAGAGAGCTTCCCCGGCAACAAAGCCAAACTACCTCCAATGAGGGGCACGAGCATTGTCACCGGGAGCACAGCTCCACCTATGATGCGCTGTTCACACTGCCGCTTTTCATGGCTCAAATTTTGGCATTCGGGAAGTGTTTTTTCTCACCGCAGAGAGACAAAATTTTTAGCAACAAAAGCCGAAATTAAAAAAAAACTCCTCTGCAACCTATTTAATTTTACCTTTATACAACCTTTATACTGCCTCCAGTTCTGGTATCCTCATTTGAAAAAGATGTTGTGAAATTGGAGCTAGGGCAGCAAAGAGCCACCAAATGTTCTGAGGGCTGGAGAAAAATGCCTTCCAGTGAGCTATTGAAAGAGCTCATCCTGTTTAGCTTATCAAAAGAAGATTGAAAGGTGATTTCATTGAAATGTTGAAGGGCCTTAATGGAGAGAAAAGATTGGGTATTTACGGGCTCTTGAATGGAGCAGAGAAAGGCATAACAAGACCCAATGGCTGGAAAGTGAAAAGAGACAAATTCATATTACAACTGAGGCACAATAGTCAACAGCGAGGATGATTCACCACAGGAGCAAGCTACCAAGGAAAGTGGTGGATTCACCATCTCCTGATGTCATTTAATGAAGACTAGATGCCTTTCTGGAATGTGTTTGCCCCCAAAGTAGCTGTTATGTCATACAGGAGGCCTGTGATATGCAGGTTAGATGCTCTAATGGTGTCTTCTGACCATGAAGTCGACTAATTTCTGAAAAACTGAGTGTAGCATTGGGAGCAGCGTCTGATGTTTTCCTGTCTAGCCGGCTTGCTGCCTAGAACGAACGCTCCTTGAGTGGGGTGATCCACAGGGAGTAGCTCAAACCTCCAAAGTGCCTGGCCAGGGGCAGGACATTAGCCCAGCAAGGGAGGGGTGTGGCAATAACATCACAAAGGCCTTTTGCAGGACCTCAGACTATTTTTCAAAGGTGGTGGGGAGGTGGTGACCTCACAGAGAGATGCTGACATCAGCCAGGCAGGACAGGGGCGAGGGGCCAGGGAAACCTCAGAGACCTCTGTGGCTTTGCTTCAGCACGTTTCCTTCTCCAGGTCTCTCTTTGAGGACTGAGAGATTATTTGGGGTCATGGACGTGAGCGCCAGGAGGAACCTCTTTCGAGTTTCCTCCTTCCCTTGTAGTGATTTTACTAGAAAACAGCTGTCCCTGTTTAGAAGGTAAGAGCCTCCTGGAGGTTTGAAACCTGTTCAGTCTGATCTATCTGGTGACAAGTGAATTCTAGGCATGGAAAACACGAGCTTAAGGAGGCAGAATTTTATTGCGCACCTGGGATTTTGTCCCTTAGAATCGCTGGGGACATTAGGGTTTGTCCTTTTTGTTTCACCTCTTCCTCCATCCCTCCCTCCTCTTCTTCTCTTGCTTCTTTTGTCCTTTCTCCTGTTCCCTTCCCAACAACAGGACGGAGGTGTGTGTGTGTGTGTTGCAGGGAAGTCCTCTGCAGCTCCCACTATGGAAGGTCCACCCAAAAATGTGGGACTGAAATAGTGCTCGGGCAGTGATCCCCACCGGTGACCTGGGCCATCCTTTGGGCTCTCTGGTGAGAACCCTCAGCCTCCCGTCCTCAGTCTCTACCCTGATTGGTTGAGCAGGGGGTTATTGACAGGGAGGAGACTCAGGTCCTTGTTGTTCTCTTTTAAGATCAAGTAAATAAGTCAGAACCAGTTCTATCTTTGATTAATTTTGCTGCTTCTCTGCATTAATTGTCTCTGAGCAGTTGATGATTCCCTCTAACATTGCAGTTCTCCTCAAATACTTGCTGAATAATTACTGTCACTGTTGTTGGTCTGGAGCTCATCTGAGAGCACAGTATTCAGGTCATTCAATGTCTGAAATTCAAGATCCGATGGTTTGTTTGAAAATCAGGGCTCTTCGGTCCTATTCCCAACACTGCCTCTGACGGGCTGTGTGACCTGAAGACAAGTCAATTCTCCTTTCTCAGCCTTAGCTTCTCCCTCTTTCAAGTAGGGATAATAATGATCCGCTCTTACCTACCTCATGGTGGGTGAAGGATGCGGATCCATTTGGGAGTGTCACTAGAAGTAGTGCATAATATGAAGTTTCCCATCATGTTTACTCAGAGCAGATTATGACATAATAGATTAGCTGAAATAGTCTATTTTATTTGTATTTTTTTATTTTGAAATTGTTAATAGTAGCAACGACTTAGCTCAGATTGAAGCATCTTATCTAATGGTTGAGATGTAAGTGTCTCCTCTTTGTGTGCGAGGAGACAATTTAACACACTCTGACAAAGAGGAGATGCTTTTGTTTTGCAACAAAATATTTTTGCAAAGATCTTTCATCCCACTTGTTATGATTTTGAGAAACAAACTGGTTTAGTCTAAATGGGATTTTCGGACAGAAACGGTTTGAATGAAATTTTCCCACCATCTCGATTCCTGGGCTCTGGGGTGTTTTCATCTGTTAGAACAGGAGTCAGAACTGGTTGCTTCTCTTTCTGGCTCTGCCATCGCCTTGTTGTGTAGGCCTTGGGTAGGTCACTTCCCTTCTCCCATCTGTCCAATCGGAACAGGAACAGTTCTCGAACTATGGGCAGTTTAGAGCCCAAGTGAGATAAGGGGTATTAAAGCCCTCTGTGAAGGAGAAAGGGGAGTTTCACAGTGTTTAGCACCAAGGAATTCTAAAGTTTGCTAAAATGTCTAGTCTGTGGAAACAAGAAATGATCGGGGCCAAACTTATTAACCACTGCCTTTTTAAAGCCCATTCAAAGATGTGAGTCCCTATCTTTTAGGTACCTGTGGTTCTTTTGCCAGCAGCTGAGAAGAGGTTCCTGCCTCAATTTTTGTGGCCTTAACAAACCAGGTGTTGTGCCCCAGTTCTCGTCTGAGACCCCTGAAAAAGAACATCTTCCCATCCATGAACAAGACAGGACCTATCTTTCAAAGGGGAACAAAAAGACCTCTGGGACTTACAGACTAGCTAGCCTGACTGCCATAGCTGGAGAGATCCTGCAATACATTCTTAAACACTCAGTTTGTCAGCAGCACCTACAGGATGATTTGGTTCTTATGACTAGTGAGCGTGGAATTGTCAAGAACAAATCATTCCAAACCAATCCTCTTTCCTTCTTTGGCAGGGTTCTGGGCCTGGTAGAGGTGAGTAAACAATAGATGGGATCTAGCTTGGTGTTACTAAGGCTTTTGACACAGTCCCATAGGACATTCTCAGAAGCAAACGAGGGAAATGCAGTCCAGCTGCAATCAGTGTAATGTGGGTGCAGAGCTGGTTGAAAGCCAAGACTCCAGGAGCCCTTCTCCATGTTTAGCTGCCCAACGGGGAGGGTGAACCTAGTGGGTCTGGTAGGGATCAGTCCGGTGTCAGGTACTATTCTATATTTTCATGAATGATTTGGAAAATGGAGTGGAGAGCATGCTCCTAAAGTTTACAACTGACACCAAGCACTTTGGAGCACAGGATTGAAATTCAAAACACCCGTAACAAATTGGAGACTTGGTCTTCTTGAGCCAAACTCCATGGTTAGGGCTCTCTCTCTACACTGGGCTGAAGTGAAACCCCAGAGCCAAGCACTCCTCCTGGGCAGTGAGTTCCGACCTTGAGTGGTCAGATGCTGCTTAGCACTGTCAGAGCAGCTTTTGCTGGGAGATTCTCCCAGCACTTTCCAATAGCGGGAAGGTATGAAATCCCCATTTGACTGCTGGGGACAGAGCCCGAGAGTGGGGAGCAACTTGCCCAAAGTCCCCAGGAAAAGGAATACAACCAGCAGAGGAACCAATAGGAAACCCAGCAATGGAACTCAGGAGTCCTGGGGGTGTGCTGTGGTGACCAGATGTCCCAATTTTATAGGGACAGTCCGAATTTTGGGGTCTTATCTAGGATCCTATTACCCCCCACGCCGTCCCGATATTTCACACTTGCTGTCTGGTCACCCCAGGGTGTGCACATGTGTGGGTCCCAGCTGCTCCCTGCCCCCCTCATTGAAGCAGATGTGCAGGGTTACTGCCCTGGGAAGTGCAGGGCACCAGTGGATGTGGGGTTGGCTGGAGGTAGGGTCTGGCTTCAGGCAGGGCAAGGGCTGCGTGGCTGGCTGGCTTCTGGCAGGGGGGTGCATCAGGGGTTGGCTGGAGACAGGGCAGGGAGGATTCGGCTGGTGCAGGCAAAGCAGAAGGTGAAGGGCTGGCTGGAGACAGAGGCTGACTGCCGACAGGGCAGGGCAGGGGGTGCAGGGCTGGCTGCAGGCAGGGCGTGGGGCAGGGCCGGTGCAAGGAAGTTTCATGCCCTAGGTGAAACTTCCACCTTGCACCCTCCCCCCCCCGCACTCCTGCCCTGAGGCGCCCCACCCGTGGCAGCTCTCCCCTCCACCGTGATGCTCCCCTCTTGTGTCAACTCTCCTGCTGTGCCCTGCGGCACCCATCTCGCCCGAGCTCACCCCTGCTCCGAGCAGGAGCACCCCGAGCACGCCGTGGCCGCTTCACTTCTCCCACCTCCAAGGCTTGCGGCGCCTAAGCCTGCCAGGCAGTCAAGCACCCTCCTCTGAGCCACAGCAGCCCTGACAGTTGACAATAGAGGCACCTTAACCCCTGAGTTCCTTCAATGTGTCCCCCTCGGGGGTCCAGCTCCGATCACCAGATACTCGGGGTATGTCTATACCACCTGCCGAATCGGTGGGCAGCGATCGATCCAGCGGGGGTAGATATATCGCGTCTAGTGTAGATGCAATATATTGAGTGCTCTCCCCTCGCCTGCTGTACTCCAGCTCGGTGAGAGGCGCAGGCAGAGTCTACGGGGAGCTGCAGCAGTCAACTCACCGAGACTGTGACATTATAAGTATAATCTAATATCTCATTGAAAGGTGACAGGGCCAGAAAGAGTTAATTAACTCACCTCACTGACTGACCTGACCAGTGGGTGAACCTTAAAAACTGGTTAACAAGATATGTAAATGAACAGAGCTTTGAAATGCAAGTCTGCAGTGTTAGAGGTAGAAGGGGAGGTGTTTGCTCAGGTCTTGTGATGTCAGCAAACAAGTCTTGTCTATTACTATAGTTTTAATTCAAAGAGCAAAAAAAGAATATTAACATTTATGATGATATTTGAGTGAAACAGTATTATTGTCTGTGTCTCTTTGAAGGTTGTGGTAATCTGTATCTGAACTGTTTAATGAATAAATTACTCTGTACTAATTGCCAGGATGCTTGGAAGGAGAATTAAGCCTATTGTTTTCTCAGGCTGAAAGGCTGCTGGAAATGTTTAAGAACCTGGGACACGATCCTTCTTCATCTCAGATCTGCTTTGGGTTTCAAGAGGGGGAAACCTTAAACCACAAGGATTGAGATCCCCAGTCATTGACTGGAGCCACCCTGAGTATGGACATTGTATTATAACCTATGGACTATTTCTAAAAGCACTTTTGGCAACTACAAGCTCATCTCTACTTTGTATCTGAACCTCAAAAATTGAATTCAAGTCTATATGTCTATTAATCTTTTAACCAACACTCACTCTCTCTCTTTTCTTTTCTAATAAATTTTAGCTTAGTTAATAAGAATTGGCTATAGCATGTATTTTAGGTAAAATCTAAGTTATAATTGAACCTGGTTATGTGGCTGATCCTTTGGGATCAGAAGAATCATTTCTTTAACATGATGAAGTAAGATTTTCAGGAATCATCATCATATCTAAGAGGTGTGTCTGGACGGAGGCTTGAGGCTGGGTACTTTAAGGGAACTGCGTGGTTTAAACTTCTAAGTAACCAGTGAGGTACTACAGAAGCTGTTTTGTGCTGGCTTGGTAAATCTAAGTATTGAAATAACCAGCAGCGTTTGGGATTTGTCTGCCCTGTTTTGTTTGCAATTCACTCTGATTGAGTGAGCTGAGCTGGCTCCCACGGGCAGCACCGTCACACCTACAGCCAGGCTGCAGAGGTCCGGGGGATCTTAGGGGCCTTGGGGTGCACAGATACCTATGTCCAGGCCATAGCGGTCCCTGGGGGGCTTAGAGAGTTTGGGGGGGACACAGATACCAATCTCCATGCTCTAGGGGTCCCATGGGGGCTTAGAGGGTTCGTGAGGGGCACATATTCCTACATCCAGGCTGTAGGGTTACCAGGGGGGCTTAGGGGGCTAGTGGGGGGCAAAGATACCTACGTCCAGGCTGGAGGCATCCTGGGAGTCTTAGGGGATTTGTGGGGGCCAAAGACACCTATGATGTCCAGGCTGTAGGTGTACCAGTGGGTTTTAGGGGTTCGAGTGGGCACAGATACATATGTCCAGGCTGTATCGTTCCCAGGGGGGGTAAGAGGTTTCGTGAGGGGCACAAATATCTACGTCCAGATTGTAGATGTCCCAGGAGGGGATGCTAGGGGGGTTGTGGGAGTGCAAATACCTATGTCCAGGCTGTAGGGGTTCCTGGGGGCTTAGGGGGTTTGTGGGGGGCACAGATACCTAAGTTCAGGCTGGAGGGATCTCTGAGTGTCTTAGGTGTTTGGTGGGAGGCACAAATACCTACGTCCTGGCTGCAGGGGTCTCGGAGGGGCTTAGGGTCTGTCACGGAGTTTGGGGGAGTCCGGTCCTGCACCCCTCTTCCTGGGACTCACAGTGACTCTCAGCCAGCCAGTAAAACAGAAGGTTTATTGGACAACAGGAGCGAAGGATACAGCAAAGCTTGGAGGCACAAGCAGGACCCCACAATCAAGTCCTTCTAGGGGTTCAGGAAACTTATTTCCCAGTTTGGGAATCCCTGAGTTCCAACCACAAAGACCAAAACCGAAACTGAACTAACCCAACTCCCTCCAGCTGGCCATTTCCTGTGTCCAGCTTCCCGGGCAAAGGTGCTGACCCCTCCCCCCGCCTAGCTCAGGTTACAGGCTGAGCACGTGTCCGGTCCTAAAATCACCCCCTGCTCTCCCATCCCCCACACAGACAGTCCCTACTCCATCACAGTAATGCACAGAGCATTTCCCGCATGGAGCAACAGTGACACCGTGTGGCCACACTGGGTAATGCACAGAGCATTTCCGCATGGAGCAACAGTGATTCCATGGCCACGCAGGGTAATGCACAGAGCATTTCTCTCATAGAGGAACAGTGACAAGATGTGGCCATGCAGGGTAATGCACAGAGCATCACGCCTATGTAGAGGCTGTAGAGATCCCTGGGGGCTTAGAGGTCGTGGGGGGCACAGATAGCTACGTCCAGGCTGGAGACATTCTGGTGGGCATTAGGGGCTTCATGAGGGGCACAAATATCTACGTCAGGGCTGGAGAGGTCCCTGGATTGCTTAGGGGGTTGTGGTGAGCATAGATACTTACGTCCAGGCAGTAGTGGTCCCTGGGGGTTGAAGGAGTTGGTAAGGGTCACAGAAACCTACGTATGGTCTGGAGGGGTCCCTGGGGGACTTAAGGGTTTGTGGTTGCGCAGATACCTACGTACCGGTTGGAGGGGGGCCTGGGGAGCTTAGGGGGTTTGTGTGGCGTACACATAGCTATAACCAGGCTGATGGGGGCCCTATGGGTCTTAGAAGGCTGGTGGGGGGCAGAGATATCTATGTAGGGACTGGAGAAGTCCTGGGGAGGGCTTTGGGGGTTCCTGGAAGTCACAAATATCTACGTCCAGGCTGGAGGAGTTCTGGGGGTATTAGGGAGTTGTGCGGGGGCACAGATACCTATATCGAGGCTGTAGGGGTCCTGGGGCTGCTTTGGGGAATTTTGGGGTACAGATACCTACTTCCATGCTGTAGGGGTCGCTGGGAGGATCAGTGGGTTCGTGAGGGTGCACAGATATCTACGTCCGGTCTATAGGGATCCTGGGGGGGGGCTTAGGGGTTTATAAGGGGCACAGATACATTCATCCAGGCAAGAGGGGTCCTAGGGACCTTAGGGTGTTCATGCTGGGCACAGATACCTGCGTCTAGGCTGGAGGGGTTTTGGGGGTCTTAGGAGGGTTGTGTGGGCACAGATACCTATGTCGATGCTGGAGGGGTCCTGTCATGTCTTAGCGGATTCGTGGGGTCAGAGATAGCTACATCTAGGCTGGAGGGGTTCCGGGGGGATTAGGTGTGTTTGGGGGGGGGAACAGATACCTACATCCTGATGGTAGGTGGCCCTGGGTATCTTTGGCTTTTTTTGTCGGTCACAGATACAAACATCCATGCTGTAGGGGTCCCGAGGGACTTTGTGGGGCTCTAGGGGTCACAGATACCTACCTACAGTCTGGAAGGTTCCTGTGGGTATTAAGGGGTGTGTGGGGCATACAGATGCCTACATCTGGGCTTGTGGGTTCCCTGGGGGGCTTAGAGGTTTGTGGAGAGCACAGATACCATTATCCAGGCTAGATGGGTTCTGGTGGGATTAGGGGGTTGTGGGGGGCACAGATACCTATGTAAGCAGAAGCAGGATGAACTCTACCCTCACATCTGGTGGTGAATTATGGCAAGTGTGGAAAAGGATTTCAGGGTCTGATCATGTTTGCATAGACACACCCACCATGCGTGACACGGCCACGGCAGCCTGGGATGGTTACTTTGGCAGCTATGGTATCCCCAGTTTATTTGTTGTTGGGGTGTGAGATGCGGAGTGTTGTCACCCTGATTGTGTGGATGAGGAACTGTGAAACAGCTTTGAGACAGGGATTCTCACCATCAGTTGAGTGGCACTCACTAGACAAGGGAGTGGGCTCCTTGGGTGAGCTAGAGTCACCAATTGCATTTTTTTTCTTTCAACAGTGGAATAGCAGTGTTGATTTTTTATTCTCTTAAGAATTGAATTTCTAGGTTCTTGAGCTGAAATCACTGAAAAAATGTGTTAGTTTATGGGGGACTCTGTAACTGTATTGCAGAACACAGTAGTTGGCAGACAGGAGCAGTTTGTGGGAGTGGCCCACGGAGTGAGGTGAGTCTAGCAGTTTTGGGGGACAGCTGGAGCAGAACACTGGTCGGCTGGCAGAGCAGCTGGTGGACCGAGCTGAGCAGTTTGTGGGGAAGGCAAAAGCAGAATCCCATGGAGAGGCAGAGCAGTCAGCAGTGGACCACATAAGGTGCCCCTTTCTACTCAGGCTGGCAGGGGGAAAAACCCTGCAGATAGACACTTGAAGTCTGGCCTTGCGCAACTGTGGGTGATTTTGGGGTTGCTGGACTCTTGAAACATTGGAGATATTGGACTTTGGGGCCTTGGGGTGATTTGGGGATTGCTGGACTCATGAGCCCAGGGAAAAGGACACGGCCTAGTTGAGGTGTTTTCCCAATTTAATGCTATGTTGTTTATCTCAGGTTATTAAACATTTTCTGCTACACCCAGACTCTATGCTTGCGAGAGGGGAAGTATTGCCTCTTTGAGGCACCTAGGGGTGCGTATGTAAAATTTTCCCATGTCACTGGGTGGGTTCTCGAGCTGGTTTGCATTACATTGTAGGCAAGGGACCCCTATGTATTGAACCCAGTCCTTGCTGCTATCAGTTCAGCCTGGCAGAAGGGTTCCACCTACGTCCAGGCTCAAGGGGTCCCTTGGGGGCTTAGGGAGTTCGTGGGGGGCACAGATATCTAGGTCCAGGCTGTAGGGGGTCGGGGGGGGGCTCAGGAGTTTGGTGGGGGGCACAGATACCTACGTCCAGGCTGCAGGGGTCCCAGAGGGATTTAGGGGGTGTCACGTAGTGTGGTGGAATCCGGCCCTGCACCCCTCTTCCTGGGACACACAGTGACTCAGCCAGCCAGTAAAACAGAAGGTTTTTTTGGCCAACAGGAATGAAGGATACAGCAGGGCTTTTGGGCACAAACAAGACCCCTCAATCGAGTCCTTCTGGGGGTTCAGGAAGGTTAGTTCCCAGTTTGGGATTCCCTGAATTCCAACAACCCAGCTCCAAACCAAAACTGAACAAACTCCCTCCAGCCAGCCCCTTCCTTTATTCAGCTTCTTGGGCAAAGGTGCTGTACCCCTCCCCGTTGCCTAGCTTAAGATACAGGCTTAAGTCCTGTCCCTCACCTAAAGTCACCCGCTGCTCTCCCATCCCCCACACAGACAGTCCCCACTCCATCACAGTAATGCCCAGAGCATTTCGCGCACAGAGCAACAGTAACACTGTGTGGCCATGCAGGGTAATGCCCAGAGCATTTCCCCCGTGGAGCAACAGTGACACCATGTGGCCACACAGGGTAATGCACAGAGCATTTCCCCGCATGGAGCAACAGTGACATCATGTGGTCACGCAGGGTAATGCACAGAGCATTTCCCCGCATGGAGCAACAGTGACACCGTGTGGCCACACAGGGTAATGCACAGAGCATCGCACCTACGTGGAGGCTGTAGACATCCCTCGAGGGCTTACGGGGGTTTGTAGGGTCACAGATACCTACATCCAGTATGGGCGGGACCCTGGGAGAGTTAGGGGGCTTGTGAGGGACATAGGTTACTTGCGTCCAGGCTGTAGAGGTCCTGGTGGGGATTAAAGGCTTCCTGGAGGAGAGCAATATCTACGTCCAGGCTGAAGGGGTCCCTGGACGCTTAGGGGGTTGTGGTGAGCACAGTGGTCCCTGGGGGTATAGGGACTTGGTGAGGGGCACAGATACCTATGTATGTCCTGGAGGGGTCCCTGGTGGGGGCTTAGTGGTACTGTAGGAGACACAGATACCTACGTCCAGGCTATAGGCATTCTGGGGGGGCTTAGGGCTTTGGGGGGCACAGATACCTACATCCAGGCTGGAGGGGTCCCGGGGGGCTTAGGTGGTTTGTGGGGAGGGGCACAGATATGTACATCCAGGCTGGAGAGGTTCCGGAGAGGATTAGGGGTTTTTGCGGATGGCAGAGATACCTATCTCCATACTCTAGGGGTCCCGGGAGGCTTAGGGTTTTTTGGGAGGCACAGATATCTATGTCCAGGTTGGAGTGGTTCCTGGGGGGGTTAGGGAGTTCCTGGGGGGCACAGATACCTAGGTGCAGAACTTCTCCAGCCTGGACGTAGATATTTGTGACTTCCAGGAACCCGCAAAGCCCTCCCTAGGACTTCTCCAGTCCCTACATAGATATCTCTGCCCCCCACCAGCCTTCTAAGACCCATAGGGCCTCCACCAGCCTGGTTATAGCTATGTGTACGCCACACAAACCCCCTAAGCTCCCCAGGGCCCCCTCCAACCGGTACATAGGTATCTGCGCAACCACAAACCCTTAAGTCCCCCAGGGACCCCTCCAGACCATACGTAGGTTTCTGTGACCCTTACCAACTCCTTAAACCCCCAGGGACCACTACAGCCTGGACGTATGTATCTATGCTCACCACAACCCCCTAAGCCATCCAGGGACCTCTCCAGCCCTGACGTAGGTATTTGTTCCCCTCATGAAGCCCCTAATGCCCACCAGAATGTCTCCAGCCTGGACGTAGCTATCTGTGCCCCCCACGACCCCTAAGCCCCCCAGGGATCTCTACAGCCTCTACATAGGCGTGATGCTCTGTGCATTACCCTGCATGGCCACATGTTGTCACTGTTCCTCTATGACAGAAATGTTCTGTGCTTTACCCTGTGCAGCCACATGGTATCACTGTTGCTCCATCCAGGAAATGCTCTGTGCATTTCCCTGCATGGCCACATGGTGTCACTGTTGCTCCATGCAGGAAATGCTCTGTCCATTACCTGGTGTGGTCACAAGGTGTCACTGTTGCTCCATGCGGGAAATGCTCTGTGCATTACCCTGCCTGGCCACACGGTGTCACAGTTGCTCCATATGGGAAATGCTCTGTGCATTACCCAGTGTGGCCACACGGTGTCACTGTTGCTCCATGCGGGAAATGCTCTGTGCATTACTGTGATAGAGTAGGGACTGTCTGTGTGGGGAATGGGAGAGCAGGGGGTGACTTTAGGACCGGACACGTGCTCAGCCTGTAACCTGAGCTAGGCGGAGGGAGGGGTCAGCACCTTTGCCCGTGAAGCTGGACACAGGAAATGGCCAGCTGGAGGGAGTTGGGTTAGTTCAGTTTCGGTTTTGGTCTGGGTGGTTGGAATTCAGGGATTCCCAAACTGGGAACTAAGTTTCCTGAACCCCTAGAAGGACTTGAGTGTGGGGTTCTGCTTGTGCCTCCAAGCTCTGCTGTATCCTTCGCTCCTGTTGTCCAATAAACCTTCTGTTTTACTGGCTGGCTGTGAGTCACTGTGAGTCCCAGTAAGAGGGGTGCAGGACCGGACTCCCCCACACTCTGTGACAGACCCTAAGCCCCTCCGAGACCCCTCCAGCCTGAACTTAGGTATCTGTGCCCCCCAAAAACCCCCTAAGCCCCCGAGGGACCTATACAGCCAGAACATTGGTATCTGTAACCCATATAGACTCCATAAGCCCCTTGCGACACTCTAGTGTGCACGTAGGTATATGTGCACCTCAGAAACCCTCTAAGCCCCCAGGAACCCCTACAGCCTGGACATAGGTATTTGCACTCCGACAACCCCCTAATCCCCCCCTCCCGGGACATCTACAATCTGGACGTAGATATCTGTGCCCCTCACGAAACCTCTTACCCCCCCTGGGAACGATACAGCCTGGACATACGTATCTGTGCCCACTCGAACCCCTAAAACCCACTGGTACCCCTACAGCCTGGACATCATAGGTGTCTTTGGCCCCCACAAATCCCCTAAGACTCCCAGGATGACTCCAGCCTGGACGTAGGTATCTTTGCCCCCCACTAACCCCCTAAGCCCCCCTGGTAACCCTACAGCCTGGATGTAGGAATATGTGCCCCCCACGAACTCTCTAAGCCCCCATGGGACCCCTAGAGCATGGAGATTGGTATCTGTGTCCCCCCCAAACTCTCTAAGCCCCCCAGGGACCGCTATGGCCTAAACATAGGTATCTGTGCACCCCAAGGCCCCTAAGATCCCCCGGACCTCTGCAGCCTGGCTGTAGGTGTGACGGTGCTGCCCTTGGGAGCCAGCTCAGCTCACTCAATCAGAGTGAATTGCAGACAAAACAGGGCAGACAAATCCCAAACGCTGCTGGTTATTTCAATACTTAGATTTACCAAGCCAGCACAAAACAGCTTCTGTAGTACCTCACTGGTTACTTAGAAGTTTAAACCACGCAGTTCCCTTAAAGTACCCAGCCTCAGGCCTCCGTACAGACACACCTGTTAGATATGATGATGATTCCTGAAAATCTAACTTCATCATGTTAAAGAAATGATTCTGCTGATCCCAAAGGATCAGCCACATAACCAGGTTCAATTATAACTTAGATTTTACCTAATATACATGCTATAGCCAATTCTTATTAACTAAGCTAAAATTTGTTAGAAAAGAAAAGAGAGAGAGTGAGTGTTGGTTAAAAGATTAATAGACATATAGACTTGAATTCAATTTTTGAGGTTCAGATACAAAGTAGAGATGAGCTTGTAGTTGCCAAAAGTCCTTTTAGAAATAGTCCATAGGTTATAATCCAATGTCCATATTCAGGGTGGCTCCAGTCAATGACTGGGGATCTCAATCTTTGCGGCTTAAGATTTCCCCCTCTTGAAACCCAAAGCAGATCTGAGATGAAGAAGGATCGTGTCCCAGGTTCTTAAACATTTCCAGCAGCCTTTCGGCCTGAGAAAACAATAGGCTTAACTCTCCTTCCAAGCATCCTGGCAATTAGTACAGAGTAATTTATTCATTAAACAGTTCAGATACAGATTACCACAACCTTCAAAGAGACACAGACAATAATACTATTTCACTCAAGTATCATCATAAATGTTAATATTCTTTTTTTGCTCTTTGAATTAAAACTATAGCAATAGACAAGACTTGTTTGCCTACATCACAAGACCTGAGCAAACACCTCCCCTTCTACCTCTAACACTGCAGACTTGCATTTCAAAGCTCTGTTCATTTACATATCTTGTTAACCAGTTTTTAAGGTTCACCCACGGGTCAGGTCAGTCGGTGAGGTGAGTTAATTAACTCTTTCTGGCCCTGTCACCTTTCAATGAGATATTAGATTATACTTATAATGTCACAGTCGCGGTGAGTTGACTGCTGCAGCTCCCCGAAGACTCTGCCTGCGCCTCTCACCGAGCTGGAGTACAGCAGGGGAGGGGAGAGCACTCAGTGTATTGCATCTACACTAGACGCGATATATCGACCCCCGCTGGATCGATCGCTGCCCACCGATTCGGCAGGTGGTATAGAAATACCCCGGGTATCTTGTGATCGGAGCTGGACCCCCGAGGGGGACACATTGAAGGAACTCAGGCGTTAAGGTGCCTCTATTGTCAACTGTCAGGGCTGCTGTGGCTCAGAGGAGGGTGCTTGACTGCCTGGCAGGCTTAGGCTCCGCAAGCCTTGGAGGTGGGAGAAGTGAAGCGGCCACGGCGTGCTCGGGGTGCTCCTGCTCGGAGCAGGGGTGAGCTCGGGCGAGGGGGGTGCCGCAGGGCAGAGCAGGAGAGTTGCCACAAGAGGGGAGCCTCAGGGTGGAGGGGGGAGCTGCCACGGGTGGGGCGCCTCAGGGCAGGGGTGCGGGGGGGGAGAGGGTGCAAGGTGGAAGTTTCGCCTAGGGCATGAAACTTCCTTGCACCGGCCCTGCCCCACGCCCTGTCTGCAGCCAGCCCTGCACCCCCTGCCCTGCCCTGCCGGCAGTCAGCCTCTGTCTCCAGCCAGCCCTGCACCTTCTGCTTTGCCTGCAGCAGCCGCATCCTCCCTGCCCTGTCTCCAGCCAACCCCTTATGCACCCCCCTGCCTGAAGCCAGCCAGCCACGCAGCCCTTGCCCTGCCTGAAGCCAGACCCTACTTCCAGCCAACCCCACATCCACTGGTGCCCTGCACTTCCCAGGGCAGTAACCCTGCACATCTGCTTCAATGAGGGGGACAGGGAGCAGCTGGGACCCACACATGTGCACACCCTAGGGTGACCAGACAGCAAGTGTGAAAAATCGGGACGGCTTGGGGGGTAATAGGATCCTAGATAAGACCCCAAAATTCAGACTGTCCCTATAAAATTGGGACATCTGGTCACTACAGCACACCCCCAGGACTCCTGAGTTCCATTGGTGGGTTTCCTATTGGTTCCTCTGCTGGTTGTTTTCCTTTTCCTGGGGACTTTGGGCAAGTTGCTCCCCACTCTCGGGCTCTGTCCCCAGCAGTCAAATGGAGATTTCATACCTTCCCGCTATTGGAAAGTGCTGGGAGAATCTCCCAGCAAAAGCTGCTCTGACAGTGCTAAGCAGTATCTGACCAATCAAGGTCGGAGCTCACTGCCCAGGCGGAGTGCTTGGCTCTGGGGTTTCACTTCAGCCCAGTGTAGAGAGAGAGCCCTAACCATGGAGTTTGGCTCAAGAAGACCAAGTCTCCAATTTGTTAAGGGTGTTTTGAATTTCAATCCTGTGCTCCAAAGTGCTTGGTGTCCGTTGTAAACTTTAGGAGCATGCTCTCCACTCCATTTTCCAAATCATTCATGAAAATATAGAATAGTACCTGACACCGGACTGATCCCTACCAGACCCACTAGGTTCACCCTCCCCGTTGGGCAGCTAAACATGGAGAAGGGCTCCTGGAGTCTTGGCTTTCAACCAGCTCTGCACCCACATTACACTGATTGCAGCTGGACTGCATTTCCCTCGTTTGCTTCTGAGAATGTCCTATGGGACTGTGTCAAAAGCCTTAGTAACACCAAGCTAGATCCCATCTATTGTTTACTCACCTCTACCAGGCCCAGAACCCTGCCAAAGAAGGAAAGAGGATTGGTTTGGAATGATTTGTTCTTGACACATCCACGCTCACTAGTCATAAGAACCAAATCATCCTGTAGGTGCTGCTGACAAACTGAGTGTTTAAGAATGTATTGCAGGATCTCTCCAGCTATGGCAGTCAGGCTAGCTAGTCTGTAAGTCCCAGAGGTCTTTTTGTTCCCCTTTGAAAGATAGGTCCTGTCTTGTTCATGGATGGGAAGATGTTCTTTTTCAGGGGTCTCAGGCGAGAACTGGGGCACAACACCTGGTTTGTTAAGGCCACAAAAATTGAGGCAGGAACCTCTTCTCTGCTGCTGGCAAAGAACCACAGGTACCTAAAAGATAGGGACTCACATCTTTGAATGGGCTTTAAAAAGGCAGTGGTTAATAAGTTTGGCCCCGATCATTTCTTGTTTCCACAGACTAGACATTTTAGCAAACTTTAGAATTCCTTGGTGCTAAACACTGTGAAACTCCCCTTTCTCCTTCACAGAGGGCTTTAATACCCCTTCTCTCACTTGGGCTCTAAACTGCCCATAGTTCGAGAACTGTTCCTGTTCCGATTGGACAGATGGGAGAAGGGAAGTGACCTACCCAAGGCCTACACAACAAGGCGATGGCAGAGCCAGAAAGAGAAGCAACCAGTTCTGACTCCTGTTCTAACAGATGAAAACACCCCAGAGCCCAGGAATCGAGATGGTGGGAAAATTTCATTCAAACCGTTTCTGTCCGAAAATCCCATTCAGACTAAACCAGTTTGTTTCTCAAAATCATAACAAGTGGGATGAAAGATCTTTGCAAAAATATTTTGTTGCAAAACAAAAGCATCTCCTCTTTGTCAGAGTGTGTTAAATTGTCTCCTCGCACACAAAGAGGAGACACTTACATCTCAACCATTAGATAAGATGCTTCAATCTGAGCTAAGTCGTTGCTACTATTAACAATTTCAAAATAAAAAAATACAAATAAAATAGACTATTTCAGCTAATCTATTATGTCATAATCTGCTCTGAGTAAACATGATGGGAAACTTCATATTATGCACTACTTCTAGTGACACTCCCAAATGGATCCGCATCCTTCACCCACCATGAGGTAGGTAAGAGCGGATCATTATTATCCCTACTTGAAAGAGGGAGAAGCTAAGGCTGAGAAGGGAGAATTGACTTGTCTCAGGTCACACAGCCCGTCAGAGGCAGTGTTGGGAATAGGACCGAAGAGCCCTGATTTTCAAACAAACCATCGGATCTTGAATTTCAGACATTGAATGACCTGAATACTGTGCTCTCAGATGAGCTCCAGACCAACAACAGTGACAGTAATTATTCAGCAAGTATTTGAGGAGAACTGCAATGTTAGAGGGAATCATCAACTGCTCAGAGACAATTAATGCAGAGAAGCAGCAAAATTAATCAAAGATAGAACTGGTTCTGACTTATTTACTTGATCTTAAAAGAGAACAACAAGGACCTGAGTCTCCTCCCTGTCAATAACCCCCTGCTCAACCAATCAGGGTAGAGACTGAGGACGGGAGGCTGAGGGTTCTCACCAGAGAGCCCAAAGGATGGCCCAGGACACCAGTGGGGATCACTGCTCGAGCACTATTTCAGTCCCACATTTTTGGGTGGACCTTCCATAGTGGGAGGTGCAGAGGACTTCCCTGCAACACACACACACACACCTCCGTCCTGTTGTTGGGAAGGGAACAGGAGAAAGGACAAAAGAAGCAAGAGAAGAAGAGGAGGGAGGGATGGAGGAAGAGGTGAAACAAAAAGGACAAACCCTAATGTCCCCAGCGATTCTAAGGGACAAAATCCCAGGTGCGCAATAAAATTCTGCCTCCTTAAGCTCGTGTTTTCCATGCCTAGAATTCACTTGTCACCAGATAGATCAGACTGAACAGCTTTCAAACCTCCAGGAGGCTCTTACCTTCTAAACAGGGACGGCTGTTTTCTAGTAAAATCACTACAAGGGAAGGAGGAAACTCGAAAGAGGTTCCTCCTGGCGCTCACGTCCATGACCCCAAATAATCTCTCAGTCCTCAAAGAGAGACCTGGAGAAGGAAACGTGCTGAAGCAAAGCCACAGAGGTCTCTGAGGTTTCCCTGGCCCCTCGCCCCTGTCCTGCCTGGCTGATGTCAGCATCTCTCTGTGAGGTCACCACCTCCCCACCACCTTTGACCAATAGTCTGAGGTTCTGCAAAAGGCCTTTGTGATGTCAGTGCCACACCCCTCCCTTGCTGGGCTAATGTCCTGCCCCTGGCCAGGCACTTTGGAGGTTTGAGCTACTCCCTGTGGATCACCCCACTCAAGGAGCGTTCGTTCTAGGCAGCAAGCCGGCTAGACAGGAGAACAACAGACGCTGCTCCCAATGCTACACTTAGTTTTTCATAAATTAGTCGACTTCATGGTCAGAAGACACCATTAGAGCATCTATGCTGCATGTCACAGGCCTCCTGTATGACATAACAGCTACTTTGGGGGCAAACACATTCCAGAAAGGCATCTAGTCATCATTAAATGACATCAGGAGATGGTGAATCCACCACTTTCCTTGGTAGCTTGCTCCTGTGGTGAATCATCCTCGCTGTTGACTATTGTGCCTCAGTTGTAATATGAATTTGTCTCTTTTCACTTTCCAGCCATTGGGTCTTGTTATGCCTTTCTCTGCTCCATTCAAGAGCCCGTAAATACCCAATCTTTTCTCTCCATTAAGGCCCTTCAACGTTTCAATGAAATCACCTTTCAATCTTCTTTTGATAAGCTAAACAGGTTGAGCTCTTTCAATAGCTCACTGGAAGGCATTTTTCTCCAGCCCTCAGAACATTTGGTGGCTCTTTGCTGCCCTAGCTCCAATTTCACAACATCTTTTTCAAATGAGGTTACCAGAACTGGAGGCAGTATAAAGGTTGTAAAAAGGTAAAATTAAATAGGTTGCAGAGGATTTTTTTTTAATTTCGGCTTTTGTTGCTAAAAATTTTGTCTCTCTGCGGTGAGAAGAAACACTCCCCGAATGCCAAAATTTGAGCCATGAAAAGCGGCAGTGTGAACAGCGCATCATAGGTGGAGCTGTGCTCCCGGTGACAAAACTCCTGCCCCTCATTGGAGGTAGTTTGGCTTTGTTGCCGGGGAAGCTCTCTCTCAGCGATAAGGACGGCCACACAGCGCACCTTACAATGGCATGGTTAGAGTGGCACAGCTGCACAGTGGTAAGGTGCGCGTTGAAGACTCAGCCTCAGAGCTGGGGAAAGCCGACAGGCGCTGAGGAGCACAGGGTTCAGACATAGACATCCGTTAGGAGAGGAACTATTCACAGGAATTCTCTATAGCCTAGTAAGGTGGAGAGGATGGAAGATGATAATGTACAGGTAGGTTCTGATGAGAAACAGTGAAATGAAAGAGTCTCCCTCAATTACATCATGTAATAGCAGACAGCTAAAATGGGACACATTTTAGAAGTGCTTAAATACAAACGCTAAACGTCTAAGTACTAAGACTGGTGAATTTGAGTGCCTGGTATTGAGTGACGATATTGATAGAATAGGCATCACAGAAACCCTTGCACCCCCTCCTGAACCCACATGGGGAGACTGACCTGTGTGCATGGAGCAGCTGGCATTGCTGCCCCCCACTCCTCCCTGGAACGCTGCTCATCTGGGCACCCCTAGGGGCTGTGGGATGTGGGGGCAAGAAGTGAGATCATCCGAGCTCCCTGCATCCAGGTCACTTTCCTCAGCCGGGCTGCATAGCGAGAGGGCAGAGAGCAGCAGCTTCTGATGCTCCCCTCACAGCACAGCCCAAGTGGGAAAAGTGACCAGGACGCATGGAGCACATAGGGTTGCTCCTTACTCCCCTCAAACCTCTATGGACCCATGGAGGAGCATTGGGGCAGGGGAGAGCAGTCAGCACCTTTGCACTGCCACACGGTGCCCTTTGACCCCTGGAGCCCTGGGCGGCTATCGGGGGGCACCACCCCTAAAGCCGGCCAGGCTCCCCAGAACGAGCAGCAGAAAACACAGAGACTGGCCACACACTGAGCAGTGGTAGCCTGGGTGGCTCGTAATGGAGGCTCAGGGGGGAGGGGTGTCATAACATTTTATCCCAGATTTGGACCTTAGCGTCCAAAATATGAGTGTTAGCATGAAAACCTCCAAGCTTAGTTACCAGCTTGGACCTGGTAAAGCTGCCACCAGCCAGGGATTTATACAGTGCCTGGCTCACTGTGGTCTCCCCAAAACCTTCCCCGGGGGACCCCCAGACTCAGATGCCTTGTCTCTCCCAACAAAGGGGAATAAACCATTTCCCTTCCCCCTCATCCCCACCAGGTGTTCCCTCCCTGGGTTCCTGGAGAGATATACAGAAGCAAGCTCTGCGAATCTAAACAGAGGGACTCCCCCCTCCCTGTTTCCAGTCCTGGAAAAAGAAGTACCAAGATAGCTAATCTCTCTTCCCCCTTACCCAGAGGGTATGCAAAGTCAGGCTAGTAAATCTAACACAACGAGATTTTCTCCCTGACTTCTTCCTCCCACCAATTCCCTGGTGAGCTGCAGACTCAATTCCCTGGAGTCCCCACTAAAGAAAAAATCCAACAGGTCTTAAAAAGAAAGCTTTATATAAAAAGAAAGATAAGGACATAAAAATGGTTTCTCTGTATTAAGGTGACAAATACAGGGTTATTTGCTTAAAAGAAAAAAATGAATTAACAGCCTTATCCAAAAAGAATACAATTTAAACATTCCAGCAACTACACACATGTAAATACAAAAAAAAAAACAATATAAACTTATTGTCTTATTATCTTTGTACTTACAACTTGGAAACAGAAGATTAGAAAGGCAGGAGATAGAAAAATCACTCTCATAGCCAAGACGCCACAGACACAAGACAAAGAACAAAGAACTCACACACAAACTTCCCTCCACCCAGATTTGAAAAAGTCTTGTTTCCTGATTGGTCCTCTGGTCAGGTGTTTTAGGTTACTGGTGTTACCCCTTTATAGGTAAAAGAACATTAACCCTTAGCTATCTGTTTATGACAAGGGGGCTCAGCCTCCCCAAACCTTGCACTGCCAAGGGGACAGTGGGGCCCATGATCAGGGGCCCTGGCCAAGTTAGGTCCCCCTGGAAAAGTCTCCCCTATGTCAGCCCCAGGGCTGGAGGAACTCCCACTCCCTGCTACAGCCCGGGGGATGCAGCAGGGGCACAGAACTTCTCTGGTCTCAGGGCCACAGCGGGGCAGGGGTAAAGGAGTGATAGGGTGGGGCTGGTGGGGGAAGGGGTGGAACAGAAGTGACAGTGGATGGGGCCATGGGTGGAAGGGGGTAGAGCCACAGACAGAAGGTAGGGGCATGGTTCTGGTGCTGGGGCCCCCACACTTGTTCTCCCTTTCCCGGGGGTTTGGCATCACTAGCCCCGGCTTAGCGAATAGGGTTCAGTGGTCCCCATAATGTGGGGTGCGACTCCTAGGGGGACACAGAGGAACATTCATGGGGGCACCTCAGGACCTGAGCCAGCCCACATAGAGGGCAGGGAGGGAGCACCACTCTGCCACAGCTCTTCCCCAACCCCACCCTCAGCCTGAGACTCTGGCTCCCCGCCCGGCGTCGACCCCTTTACCCCTGTCCGCACCCCTCTCCCCAGCAAGCAACAGCCCCACTCCTCCCAGCCCCGGTTTTTGACCGTGGCTTCCGAGGGGCCACAGCCATGGCTAAGAGGGCACAATGTGAAATGTTTGGGGACCACTGGTTTAGGGTGACGTCCTCAATCACTTCTCTGCAGTCCAATAAAAGCTATTCCTCACTCACCTACCCCTCCATCAGGACGGACTAGGTATGTTCTGCTGCCCTTCACTCATACAGGAAGGAGAATAACAATTCATTCCACTCAATCCTAAAGTGATTTGTAACCCAAGACCATCCCAAACTGGTCATTTTGGGGAAGCGGCCCCATCATGCTGCATAGCTAGGCAGAGTAGGTGTGTCTATGCAAACACGGTCTGTTCCTGAAGTCTTTCCCCAGCTCCTCACTAGGTGAGAGAGGGGAGCTCATTCAGATCCTGCTTACGCTTAGTATTTAAAAACTCCTTCGTGTCCCTATCTCTGCCGGCCTTAGATTTCTCCTCCTGTCCATTTTCTGACAGCTCAGATGAGGTGACCGAGTGGTTAAGGTGATGGACTGCTACCCCATTATGCTCTGCCTGCATGGGTTCAAATCCCATTCTCATTAGAGGCATTTAGTCTTCACCCTCCTTTATAGACAACCATCTCCCCCTTTGGTACAATAACAGATCAAACAATGTTGCTTGTGTTACCCAAAATTGGGTCAGTTAGTAAGCTTAGAGAGGACTAATAATGCCCCTCCCCCCCAGAGTTTGGCAGAAAGCAGCACATTTATTAGCTTGATAGCTAAGCTCAAAAGAAGGGATGGGGGAGGGTGTCACACTCATACTCACGCTCCCAGGACAGGCCTGGCAGTGGAGATGTCAGGATCCTTTAAGGTAAGTGTCCCACAGCGCAGTGATGGACGGTGCGATGAAGATCAGTCTCCCTGAGGTGCAATAGAATGTAACACAGCGAACCACTGGCCAGATGGGCCGGGTGAAGGGCATTCACTGGAGGTACAAAGGAGAGTGGGAAAGCCACTTCACAGGCATTCAAAGAGGGAAAGGACACAAGCTGGGGGAGTTTAACAGACCTTTTGAGCATACAGGTTATACAGAGCACACAGATCACTGCTGCTCCTACAACATGATAAGTTCTCAAGCAGCATGTTTCTTACTTTGCCCATCTGTCAATTTTGATGATTATTGATGGAAATATTTTGCCATTGGGTTGTGTGTTTACACAGAAATTGACATTTACCAACAAATACACAATTCTTCCAAGCCTGCCTAGTCTGCAGTTGATGGGTTTAGAGGGACACATTCACTCTTCCAGGTCCCCATTCCACGCCTGTGCTCTCCAGGTTGTCAACTTCCCGCACTGCTGGGATCCTTCCCTCATCTCCCCCCAAACCACTGCCCCACCCCCACTTCTGGGGTCCCCTCCCTACACTGTCTAACTCCACTGCTGGCAGGATCCCTTCCTGTTCCTTTCATTTCCTGCCTCCACTCTGGGCAAAAGCTCTGCACTCTTCCCACACCAGAAGTTGAACCCAGGCCACCTGGGTGAAAACCAGGAATCCTGACCACTAGCCCATATGGGACTATTGTTGCATCTGACGAAGTGGGTATTCACCCAAGACAGCTCATGCTCCAATACGTCTGTTAGTCTAGAAGGTGCCACCGGATTCTTGGCTGCTATTATTACTACAACTCAGGCCTTGGCTACACTGGAGAGTTACAGTGCAGGTGGTGGCTTTACAGCGCTGTAACTTACTCCCCGTCCACACTGGCAAGGCACATACAGCGCTGTATCTCCCTGGCTACAGTGCTGCATGTGCTCCACCTCGACGAGAGGAATAAAGAGAACAAAGCTGGTGATGCAGCGCTGGGGTGCCAGTGTAAACATTGATTAATCTTACTACGCTGTCACTGACCTCCGGAACCTTCCCATAATGCTTTTAAGTAGAGATAACGCTCTTTGTTTTGGTGTGATGCCTCTGTTTGTTTTGTTGTGAGCTCAAGGCTCCCGGAGCTGCTTATCTAAAAACCAAACACAGTTACTGTTTGCAGTAAATGAGCAGAGGCAGGGGCATCCCTTTGGAACACCCACAGCTGGTGTTTGCTTGAGGAGAGAAGCAGCCGGGTGGGCACGGGGGGGGGGGTCCGTTTTGGATCAGCGGCTTATTTGGTCTGTGAGGAAAAAAACAAAGGCGGCTATTTGCATTTAGTGAATGAGAGAGGGGTGGGGGAGGAGGCTTGAACTTGCCAGGCAGGGAGCTGACACAGTGTCAGCTCCAAAAATCCACTCGCTCTGTCTCCCACACGCTCCGTGTCACACTCCACCCCACCCTCCTCTTTTGAAAAGCACATTGCAGCCACTTGAATGCTGGGATAGCTGCCCATAATGCACCACTCCCAACAGCGCTGCAAATGTGGCCATGACAGAGTGCTGGTAGCTGTCAGTGTGTCCACACTGCAGCGCTTTCCCTAAACAGCTGTAGGAAGACAGCTTTAACATCCAGCGCTGGACAGCTGCAAGTGTAGCCAAACCCTCTCTAAGCCGACCCCTTATGAGAACAGCAGGGACTAGCATGACTAGATGTCCCGATTTTTGGGTCTATTTCTTATATAGGTGCCTATTAACCCCACCCCCATCCCAATTTTTCACATTTGCTGTCGGATCACCCTAGCAGGGGTTGCACACAGGGCTGCATTAACCTTCAGGTGCTGAGGTTTCCCTCTCTCCATTCCCAGAGCCTGTGATCAGGAAACAGACATCAGGGCTCCCAGGTGCTGCACAGACCATGACTGAGATCAGACCCCATATTATGCAAGGTGCCGTACAAACCCTGGGCAACACTGAGACACCCAGGAGGTTCCCCTCAATTTCCCTGAGCCTCTGCTGCCCAACTTCTTCTGAATCCCTCTGGCTCACCCCCCCCCCACAAAAAACCCACCTTTCCAAACAGTCCTTCTTTTCTTGCCCCCTGATTCTGGTTTCACACCCTGGGACCATCTCTCTTTGTCTCTCCCACTCCAGGTGAAGCAGAGATGGAGGCAACTTCAGCCACTGGAGTCAGCCTCAGCGAGCACTGCAGCCGGCCCCAGGGGAGGGGGAGTGTTTGCAGAAACAGGAAGGGAGCAGGGGGTGCTGGGAAGAAGGCGGCAGGAGAACAAACCTCAGAGATCCAACATGGGGAAATTCCAGGGGGCGGGGCTCTGACACATCCCAGGTGCGGTCAGCTCCTGGGGGCGGGGCTCTGGCTCAGCTCGGGGTCAGGGCAGCTCCTCGGAGCGGGGCTCCAGCACAGAGCAGGGGCGGAGCAGCTCCTGGAGGCGGGGCTCTGGCACAGCCCATGGGCAGGGCAGCTGCTGGGGGCGGGGCTCTGGCACAGCCCATGGGCAGGGTAGTTCCTGGGGGCGGGGCTCTGGCTCAGCTCAGGGGCGGGGCAGCTCCTGGGGGTGGGGCTCTGGCACAGCCCGTGGCCGGGGCAGCTCCTGGGGGCGGGGCTCTGGCTCAGCTCAGGGGCGGGGCAGCTCCTGGGGTCGGGGCTCTGGCATATTGTGACGCGGAGCCCGGGCTGAACAGCTGCTTCCTGGTTCTCCACGTGCTGCCAGCAGCGCTGGAGCTGCCCGAGCCGGAGCGGAGCCGCTGTTCTCAGCTGCAGCCAGGATCTGCCTCCGGCCCCGCTGGGATCCAGGTGGGGACAGAGACTGGGGCCCGGGGGTTCCTCTTGGTATGGCTGGCGGGGGCGGGAGGGGAGAAGCCGGAGCTGCAGGCGGGGGAAGGGCGGTGGGACATTGTGACCCGGAGCCCCCGGGGAATGAGAGGCGCTGGGGGCAGGAAAGTGACTCTGCCCCAGGGAGCCTGGGAGAAGCCTTGAAGGCGCCTCGGCCCCAGTGGAGCTGCAGGAGGATCCGCCCACCCGCCACGCTGGGATGGGGGAGCCGGGGCCCGGGCCGTCGTGTGGGGGGGAGGGGCAGACCGCGGGGCGGGGGGGCGGTGTATTAAATCCCTCCCCATAGCAATGTGCTACTCCCGGGCACTGCGCATACCCAGTAACAGCCACTGAAGCCGCTGCCCTTCCCCCTGCCCGGACCAACCGTAACGTTCCGCCGGGCGCTGGGGGCGGGGCTGGAACGGGGCGGGGGAGTAACAGGGAGAGTGGGAGGGGCGGGCGCAGAGCAGGAAATTGATGGGCGGGGGGGCGGTGTCAGGCAGCTGGAGGCAGGGTTCGTGGGGGGCTAAAGGGCACAATCCGGGCTGGGGGGAGGAGCAGGAGTTGAGCTCAGGGGGAGGCGCTGGCAGAGCCCCCCCCTTTGGTGTGAGGGCGGAGGTGTCGAGGGGGGAGGAGAAGCCGGAGTTGCAGGGGATGTCACTGGTGTGGGGGGTAGATCTGTCTCTGTGCAGCCAGGACATTCCCGGGGTGGGAGGGAGGTAAGTTAACTGGATCCTATCCCTGTTTTTGCCACTTCCTCCCACACACACATTCTCTCAAGATTTCCCCTTTTCTCTCTCATTATCACACGTGGCTATAAAATCCAGGGAGATTCTCCTCCCCCCCCCACAATAATCAGCTCTCTAATTGCCTCTGATTTTCCCTTTTCTCTCCATACTTCTCAAATGTCAATTTAAAATCTCTCCGATGGGGGGTGGATTTTCCCACCCATTTTATCTGCAGCGATTTGTCCTTGTTTGGGTGGGAAATTGTTGCCCTGGGTCATTCCCCAGAACATGGCTCCCACTGGAGTGGGATGGGATGAGGTTCCCGTTCTCTGCCAGGGCAGGGAAGGGAAGGGAGGAGCACATCCCCCATGGAGACTGCCCAGACCCCATTTCCCAATTCCCCTGCGACCCCTTCCATTGTCCAGGGAGCCTTCCAGCTCCCCCCCGCCCTTAAATCAGCTCCTCAAAGGGCTCTGAGCTGCTCACGTGAATGGTTGCCCCGTGGCAGGAGGGGACCATCACATTCTGTTTATGTATTGGACAGTCATATAAAATCCAGTCCAACAGTCCCCCTTTTCCACTAGTTATTTAATAGCAACATCAAATCCCCTCTGATCTTGGTGGTTTTCTTTCATGTTATCAAATGTCGTTTGTGACAGGGTTCTCTCTGCGTGTCTCAAAGATTGATATAAAATACCCCAAACATTTGCCCCACTTCTCTCTAGTTGTTTTATTTCTAATTGAATATGATGGGTTGTTTCCCAATGTGCTAAGATGCAGCCGCCTCTGAGGTGGATCCATGGTGGCCATTATTTGCTAGTGACAGCCCGTGGATCTTTCTTGCCCTCCAGGCCTTCCATTCTCCTGTTAAAGAAGCACTCCCCAGGCTCCCTCTGCCTGTGTGACTGGGCAGCAGGAGGTGGTGTTAACTTTCTAGCCACTTCTCCCACTCTGTGAGGTAACACTTGCAGGGGCAGGGAAGTTGTCTGTGTGGGGAGATTGCAGCTGAAGGGGCATTGTGGTTGGGGGAGGCCTCTGGGTGGCTGGGCAGGGGGTACCCTAGTCAGGTTGGTGGGTTGTGGAGGTTTGGGGTTTTCGGGGGTGGTGGTTCTGATGTGCCCATCCCTGAGGCTATGGGTCCTGGAGGTGGTTATCGCTTGGGGCCTGGTGGCTGCAGAACAGTGGGGGTGGGTGTCTCTTGAGGAGGAGGGACAGAGGGTTAGAGAGAGCCTGGTTCTGTGCCAGGGGCTCTGTCTGTGCTTCCCCCGCTGGTTCCTGGTTTTGTTGCCATGCCCAGTGCACAGAGCTGGGGGAGGGGATCCCTGGCACTAGGTGAGGGCATGCCAGGGAAGCAGAGTGATGGGTCTCACTGTAAAGCATCAGGGGGTCACACTGGGCAGAGGAGGGGGTCCCAGGCAAATGTCAGGGTAGATTGTTCTGGACGGTGGGGAAGTTCCTAGGCAGGCAGTGAGGGACTGAGTTCCCAGTGGGGGAGGGTTCCCTTGAGGGGGTCCCTGGCTGCTGGGGACTCTTGGTGGGGGGAACCCTTTGGGATTCCCAACCTGGCAATCATGGTGTGGTGGGGGTTCTCTGGCCGGTGGGGCTTTGAGGGGTATCTGGGGTCCCTGGCCAGGGACTCTGGGGGCTGCGTCCCAGGGAATATCTGATGGGATCCTGGCTGGGGGGTGTCTGGGGCCCCTGGCTGGGGGGTCTGGGCTCTGGGTACTAGGGGTGTCTGGGGGCTGCTGCTAACCATGATCCTTCTCTCTGGTCAACTTGTACCAGAGTCCTGGCTCCTAGTCACTAGGTCACCAAGTCCATTCCCCAGTCACGTGCCCTGTCACTGTGATAACTTTCTGTCCACTTAGCAAACACTGTTAGTGTGAAATCACAGAATTTACTTTTCTCCTCTTTTGAAAACTGCAGGAACTTTCGGTTCCGTTTGGAAAATTTTTGCCCCCAGTCCTTGTCCTAGATCTCCGAGGGTGAGGGAGGTGGGAAGGGAGTCAGCACTGCCACACGATGGTCTTTTCCACAGCGTTCTGAACTCATTCTTTCTGAAATCCGGTGTCATTGAGACCGTTGTTAATCCAGAGTCACTGTATGGAAAGACAAGGAGTGATTCCAGATGGACAGTGGGTCAAATGAGATCAGCCATTCTCCCTGTGAGGAGGGGCTCCCATTAGCTGCTCTCCCCAGAGAGCTAAAGGAGGGAAGCTGCTCATACACTCTGTCCCTCTCTGCTCAGGATATTGGGGTTCAGCTTCCTGGGTCAGATGCTGCAGCCTCCATTATGATCTGGGAGACCAGGCTTGGCAGCTGCTGCTCCCCCAGTGGGGCTCTGTGCTGGGAAGTGACCTTAATTAAAGCTTCTTCTCTGCCCGGCCCAGGGGATGACTTTCTGCAGCTGGTCCTAGCCCCCTAGGGCAGTCCTGGGCCCTGTTACTACTAAATTCTGAGCCAGAGTCTCCAGGTAACTGAAAGACCTCAGGGAATGTCCTAGGGTCTGACAAGAAAGTGACTCTGCACAAACAACACCACCTCATTTCTCCTCCCATTAGCGGTTGCCAGGAGGAAATCCAGCCATGGGAGAGCAAAGCCCCCAGGAATGGGACTGTCCCAGCCAGAGGGGCAGGGAGAGAGGACAGGGGAAGGAGAGACTGAAAGGGGCAGTGGGAGAAATGAATGTGGGGGAGAGATTTCCAGCTCTCTAGTCCACCCAGACACATGTATTGCTGCATCCTGGGGCAGAACCGCTTTCCAGTGAACAAAACAAGGATCAGACAGAGCAAAAGCCAGTTCTGACTCCATATTCCCCCTGCTGGGGTGTGGCTGTCGTGGGGTCAGTGTCTGAGGGAATCCCCCACAGTGACTCCTTTGGTTCTGCTCTTTTCTAGCCTTGTGTTCAGAGAAGGGGTGAGGGGAGAGGTCTAAATTGTAAGAAACAGATTGAGCATTTCCCAGCATGACAGAATCTAGGGTGTCTGTCTGCAGGGAAAGGGCCTGGGGGAATTGTGAGGTGAAATTAACTAAAACCGGTTCTGAAACGCCCACAACTGCCCTTCTCCCCCAGACAGGCTGCAGAATGTTTTGCTCCAGCTCATCCCAGCCTGGCGTGGGACAGGGAAGAGAAATGGCTGCAGTGGAGTCAGTCCAGGTAGAGATTATCGGGGGGTTGCTGGTGGGTTCCTGCTGGAGGAAAGGGAGAGCAAATACACCAGAGGTGGGAAGGTTTGCAGAGTCTGGTTTGGAGGTTGGAGCGGGGCAGGAAATTCACAGCGTGGGGAAAGGAGGAGGCCAGGGTGTGGCAGACCTGCTGGGAGTTATTTACTAAGTGGCCTAGATTCTAGGAACAGACCCAGGAGGTTTGGAGGTGGAAATGCCCTAATTTGTGAAGAGAGAAAATAACCCACCTACATGGAGCTAGTCAAACTGACCAGACTCCTAGTGCTGGAGCCTGACCTCATTAACCATCAGCTGCTGTGAGACATAAAGGGGACACCCATGAGTCAGGCTTATTGGAGCTGCCTCTCCCTTCATATCCCGCTCCTCACAATGAGGAGGGTGTTGGGCATCCTACCAGCGAGCTCTCCCTGGACCCTGCTAGGGGCTCCATCTCCTGTATCAGTCAGTGGCTAGTAGGGGGGTGATGGATATGCTGGGAGAGATAAGGGGCTCTCTCTTCATCCCCTCACCCTGGCATTTGCTGGATACTCTGAGCCAGGTCGAGGTGGGACTCTCCTGACTATGATCCACCCAGAGCTTCCATTTGATTCACTCTTCTCTGCCACAAATAGTGGGGCTGTGAGTGGGGCAGCAAGTCCTTAGTGTTGGACTCTTACTTTTTCAGGGGCTGGTGACCTTCAAGGAGACGGCTATGTATTTCACCAGGGAAGAGTGGGCTCTGCTGGACCCCTACTGGGATGTCATGCAGGAGAACTAGAGACTGTGACCTCGGGAGGGTCTGTCCCACTGGAGACGAGTACTGTCAGGATGTCCATCTGCACTCTGAGACTATGAGTGACCTGCCCCTCGGGTAGGGTGTTGCCTTCTGTTTCTTGTGGGGAATGAGGTGAGGTGGTCGACACACCCCACACCAGCCAATCCCTTAATCCTTTCTATTCTTAATATATAATTTATTTTACTTTCACAGTACCCTGTCCTGTTTCAGCATCACCCCAATAGGCCAGTGACACACATAATACCAGAGACCCTCCTCTGCTGCAGAACACTTTGGGAACAGAGCACAGGAGCCGTATTGCACAGTGTCAAATATCTCCTGTTTGCTCAAGTGAAACTGGGGGTTAGGTCTGGCATAACTGTCCCATACCCCTAACCATTTTTGTTGCCCTTTTCTGAACCTTTTCCAATTCCAATATTTCTATTTTTGAGATGGGGTGACATGTGCATGCAGTATTCAAGATGTGGGTGTATCATGGATTTATTTGCTGTTTTTACAAATATGATCTATGAGATATTCTGTCATATATATCACTTTCTTAATTATTTCTTACATTGTTCACTTTTTTTCACTGCTGCTGCACATTGAGTGGATGTTTTCAGAGAACTATCCACAGTGACTCCAAGATCCATCTCTTGAGTGGAAACAACTAATTTAGACCCCATCATTTTGTATGTATAGTTGGGATTGTGTTTTCCAATGGGCTGCACTATGTGCTATCCTGTCATCTAGTACTGCTGAGATCCTGGATTCAGTAATATCCCTGCCCTTCCTGTTCCCTTTCTCCACCGAACCCCGCCAGCCCATGCTTCCTGTTCCCAGCTTCCCCAGGATTCTCGCACTGTCTCTGAACCTCTCTGTCAGCAAGAAGCAGTGCCAGGGACACTTGCCCTCTGTCTGGAGTCTTCGATTTCTGGGACATGGATTTACTTTCTCTGTGTTGTAAGAGGCTCTGTCATAATGAGTGTCTGTGATGTTACCCAGAGTACAATCTGGACTGTTAAATAGCTGTCCCCTCAGTCCTCCAGCATGGGGTGCCTTTTCCACTCTTTTCCCGCGAGAACAGCCCCTCTTGGCCAATTAACACACAGTCTCCAGCATGTAACTCACTCCCAGCTACACAGTATTGAGTGCTGCTAGACAGCCACTCATGAATTACACCTCAGGAGAAAACCAGCACATTCTCAAGTGCCCAACTTTCCCCCAGAAATGTGCATCTTGCACTGTCCAGCACGCTACTGAACGACCCAAGCTCATATGAAGTCTGTCACTTCATCAGCGGAAAATGACATGCACCAGCTTGTTATCCCAAACAGAGTTTCCAACACACTTCAATCCACACATACTGGTTAGATGAACAATAAACCAAGATTGTTAACTAGCAAAAACTAAAACTAGGCCCAGTCCATGAAAGGGGCACTCCCAGGAGAGACTGTATAAAGGTTGGAACATGAAACACCTTTGTAAACCTGAAACAGCTGCCTTGGGGACAATGACAGGGAGAATTCCCCAAAGTGACTCCTTTGTTTCTGCTCTTCTCTGGCCTCCGATTGTTCCTTCCAACGTGGAGTACTTTGCACTTGTCTCTACTGAATTTGATCCTATTTACTTCAGATCATTTCTCCCGTTTGTCCAGATCATTTTCAATTTTAATCCAATCCTCCAAAGCACTTACAACCCCTCCCAGCTTGGTGTTGTCCGCAAACTTGATACGTGTAAGAGAGAGACTGTTACTGGGAGGGTTTCCCCATGTGTCAGAGGGTTACACCCTGGTGGAAGGGGGCTAGGCCTGTACTGGAATAAGGTCACTCTGTGCTTCACAGTGTGCTAGAACCTAGAATGTGCATTAGCAGGGGAAAAGCTGGGGGGAATCGGCTTGTGGAATGGACAAAAGCCTAGTCTGAATTCTCACACCTTGCCCTTTTCACCCAGGCAGGCCAGAGAATAACATCCATGTTTCGCTGCAGATCATCTCGTTCTCCCAGGGGCAAGGAAATGGCTGCAATGGAGCCGGCTCAGGTAAGAGATTATCAGGGTGGCGGCTCTGCTTGGAGGTTGAGGAGCAGTAAATGCATAAGAGGGTGGGAATTGCTAGAGGTGGTGGGAAGCAGGAAATATCTCGGGTGGAGAAAGGGAGGGGACAGCATGTGACAAACCTGCTGAGACTTGTGTAGTGTAGGGCGTGATGGGTTGTCACCCCCAGGAGGCAGTTTGTGGAGCTTCTGAGAACTGCTGTATCCTCTAACCCTCACGCTGGGCTGGCCCTTCTCACACTGCTTTGCTGGATATTTCGCCAGCCTCTCCAGGGCCTGTTATCACCCAACACAACAGCAGGTGGCGCCATGCAGCCAACTAAGCTACCTGAGTGCGTTACCTAAGCCACTCAAGGACAGATAGAAGACAAGAGCCAATTTCCCACTCCCCAACCTTGCACACTTGCTGTAGTATAAATCCAGAATGATACCATCTTATAGTGCACAGGGATCTCTATAATGCAAGCTCATTAATGTAGTTCCCCTTCCCCTCGATATGGGACAGATGTGCACAACAAGCTGAGATTTTCCCCAGACACTTCACTCAAAATACGCTGGATAAGATAAAGCATCAAACAAGTTTATTAACTGCAGAAAGATAGATTAAGTGATTATAAGTGATAACAAACAGATCAAAGCAGATTATTTAGCAAATAACCAAAACTCAGACTAAGCCTAACATACTAGATGGATAGAATTTGAATTAGCAATTTCTCACCCTGACTGATGGTACAAGCAGTCCCCCAAGTTTCCATACACAAGCTAGAAATCTCTTGATCCTGGGAGCAGCACTTCCCCCACATCCGTTTTTGTTTCTCAGGTGTTTCCAGACGTTCTCTTTTGTGGAGAATGAGGCCAAGAGATGATGTCACACCCCACCTTATGTAGCTTTTCCATATGGTGGGGACCTTTTGTTCCAAACTCAGTTCCTAGTCCAGTTTGTGGAAAAATACAGGTACTAAAATGGAATTTAGTGTCATGTGGTCTGGTCACAGGCCCTGCTGAGTCACAGTAGCCATGACTCATAGGCTGGCTGAAACATTCACAGGAAGGCTAAGCTCTTCCACAGTCCATTGTCTTTGTTGAGCTATCAGCACTGTCTGGCTTCTTCATTGTTGTACCTGAAAGGCTCATTGTGGGTGTTACCCAGAGTAAGCACATTTGAAATACAGATACAGAGTCAATATCAATAACTTCAGATACGAACATGATATGTGCACACAAATAGGATAATCATATTCAGCAAATCAGAACTTTTCCAGTGACACCACACACGATGCATCTTCTACAAAATAGATCATAATTATGTCCTAATCATATTATAATCATACCACTATGATGAATATGGGGGTGTAGTGTCAGATAGGTCCTAATTTCAAGGCACAGGAGTTGGGAATGGAACTTCCCCTCTTTGTGCAACAGGAAATAACCCTCCAGCCAGGGCTGGGACAACTTCCCAGACTCTCAGTGATGGAGCCTGAATCTACTGACATTTCATTAATTACCACCAACCCCAATCTTTGTGGCAACTGTAAACTTTATCAGTGATGATTTTGTACTCTCTTCTAAGTCATGGATAAGAATGTTAAATAGCACAGGGCCAAGAACCAATCCCTGCAGGAACCTGCTAGAAAGAAATCCACTCGATCATGGTTCCCCATTTACTATCAGAGTTTTTAATCTATTTAATGTATGCCGTGTTTATTTTGTATCATTCTAGTTTTTTTTTAGTAAAAATATTGTGCTAATCAAGTCACGTCCCTTACGGAAGTTTAGGTATATTACATCAATACTATTAGCTGCAACCAAACTTTTGATCTCATCCAATAAGGATATCCCGTTAGTTTGATAGGCTCTATTTTCTCTAAACCTTTGTTAATGGGCACTACAATTCTGACCTTCTAACTTCTATTCTTTATGATTGACTTCCCCTTTCTTCCATATATTTTATTTGGAGAGTGCTTGGATTCCTACCAGGGAGCCACTATCAGGGTCCAGAGACAGCCCCATCTCCTATACTAAGCTCTGGCTAGTAGCTATGTGATAAATGTGAAGACCCTGCTTCTGTCTGTCAGATGGGAGACACAAAGGTTCTCTCTTTCTACCCTCTGATGCCTCCTGGCTGCTTTAAGCAAGGTGGGGTGGGACTCTGTTAACATGTGCCTCCCGGAGCTTCCATTTCCCTGGTGCTCCTGTTCCGTGAATAGTGGGGTTGTGAGTGGGTCAGCAGGAACTGAGTATTGGACTCCTGCTCTTTCAGGGGCCGGTGACCTTCGAGGAGGTGTCTGTGTATTTCTCCAGGGAAGAGGGGACTCTGCTGGACCCCACTCAGAGAGCCCTCTACAGAGATGTCATGCAGGGGAACTATGAGACGATGGTCTTGCTGGGTAAGGATTCCTGTCCCTTCTGTTCTTGGAAGGGGAAAAAAAAATAACAGGAAAGGCCAATATGGAAAACTGATTGTTCAGCTTGCTTTTGACCTGCATCATATTTTGCAATATATTCCAAATAAGGAAATTAACGTGCAACGTATGTGTTATTGTTTGTGGTTTTAAGCTGTAAAAGGCTTGTGTGATTTTTAGCTCGGGAACAGTATTCCAATAGCTGTCGCCCCCTGCGTGCTTGTAACCAAGAAAAGAGCCTCAGGCTGAGCTGATTCAAATATTAATCCTGTGGTCGTTTTCCACAACAGCCTCAAAAGGTCCCTGTGATGGAATGTAAGGCTACATCTAGACTACCCACCGTATCGGCGGGTTAAAATCGGTTGCTCGGGGATCGATATGTCGCGTCTCATCTAGACACCATATATCGATCCCCGAGCGCGCTTATATCGATTCCGGAACAACACCAACCCCAACGGAGTTGCTGATTTGACAGGGGGAGCTGCGGACATCGATCCCGCATGGTGAGGATGGGTGAGTAATCCGATCTTAGATATTCGACTTCACTTACGTTATTCACGTAGCTGAATTTGCGTATCTAAGATCGATTTCCCCCCGTAGTGTAGACCAGCCCTTAATGTCTTCACACCTTCCCCCTGCAGGAGAATGGCTGTTTGACCAGCTGTTTGCCTTGCTGTCTCTGAGGAACTGGTCTGTGGGTGTTCCCCAGAACCGTAACTTTTTCAGAAATATCATACTGTAAAATCTCACAATTTTACATACAGTGTTACTATACATTTTAACAGGAGGATAATATTCAGTAGGTTATGCATTTTCTAATGATACCTCACAAGCCATTTTCCGCTAGCAGGGTCTTCTCTGTTCACAGAATTTCTGATAGTTTGATGTCTGCTGGCACTGGAGATCACTATTTTGGCATCTCTCTCTCTGTCTCAGTGAGCACCCGCTGTGGTTGTTGAAAGTCTGTGATGGGATCTATGGGATGCAACTGAACAGTGGGACCCCTGAGCCCTTTGTCCCACCACCTGGGCTCCCTCTCACACATGTGATGCTGAGACAAGCTGTGAATCTCTGGCAGATATTGCACTTACACAGACATCCGTAGGTAGGGACACAGCCAACTGAATTACATGAATGCTTCTGCAGCCACTCATAACACTAATGATAGAAAGTCGCCCACCCTACAGCTCTGCAGCCTTGCACCCCTGGATCATACCATCTTGCCTTAATCAGAAGCCTGATCAGTGTGAGTTTATTACACAGGGTCCACCCCTCCCTCACTGTGAATAGTACATGAAACAGCCTTGTAATGGAGCTGAGATTTCCCAAGAACTTCAAGCAAAATACACCAGTTTAAGTAGATCATAAAACAGATGTATTAACTACAGAAAGATGGAGTTTTAAGGATTATAAGTGGTAGGAATAAAAGATCAAAGTAAATTACCATGGAAATTAAAGATAAATTCACAGTCTAAACTTTACAACTTATTACACTAGGGCGTAGTTCAGTTATGCACACAGGAAGGCTTAATGCCCCCAGGTCGGCCAGAATGGAGCAGCAGTTTTCACTGCACTACGTCCACTTATGGCTTACAGGCAACTCCCAGACTCACCACAGTCCACCATCTCGGCCAGAAAGGAGCCCACTCAGCCTCACCATTGCTGCTTTTCCTTTTCTCCAGAACCCCGCTTCTCCTGGGCTGCAAGTAGCCATCCCTGGGATGCCAACAGGCAGCCACAGGGGTCTGTCTCCCAGCAGCCAACCGCACCTCCATGGGTTCAGCCCTCAGAAGGGCAGGTGGGGGTTTCCTGGATCCCAGTTGCTCACAGCCAGCCCAACGTCCACCTCTAAAACCATCAGTCATGCCCCCAGGTTGGCCATAAAGGAGCCGCCATTCTCCACTTGGACTCAGCTTTGCTTGTTTTCCTTTCACCCAGAACCTCCCTTCTTCTCCTGGGCTGCAAGTAGCCACTCCTGGGAAGGCAAGAGGCAGGCACAGGATTCTACCTCCCAGCAGCCAACCACACCTCCCCAGGCTTTGCAGAATGAAGGGTGGTGCTCTACTAACCCCACTTAGCCGTACAGCTTCTTCCCTGCCTTCCTCAGCTCAACTTTCCTCTATTGCCCCATTCCTGCCTCACTTCCTCCTTTGGCCAGTCACGCAAAGGAGCCCAGCAGAAAGTGAGAGCCTCTATAGGCCAACCTCCAACAGCAGAGGTGGCCAAGCCACAAGCCTCCAAATGGTGACTGGCCTAACTACTCTAGGTTCTCCAGCCTGACACCAAGGTGCTTTCTCCACTGCTGTCAGCATCCTCTGTCATGCAGGGGTTGGAGTTATCCCAGGGACAGGCCAATAGGAGGAGTGGCCTTTCTGAATAACAAGGGGATCTGGGAAAAGGAAGCCAGCCTGTTTCTGCCTGGTTTTGAATGAGGGACCTTTTGCGAGTTAGGCAAATGTGATAACCACTACAGTACACAAACTCCACCTACTGGGTTGTTGCTCACTCTGGCAGAGACCGATGGACAAATCTAGAGAATGTGGTGGTAGCCCCTCGATAAGTCAGCTGGCAGGGCAGAGGACTGGAGCAAGCATTCAAGAAGTCGTCCTTACCTCGCCCGTGTGACTCCAGCTTGAGGGAGAGCTTCTTTTTCTTCTCCTTGCTGACAAAGAGCAAGAGAAGAATGAAAGGTCAGGTGGGCCAACTCGGTGCAGAAGCCCATGCTGTCTTTTCCTGCTGCATAGCCTGAAATGAGGGACTCGTGGCAGTTAAAGGAACTGCTGCACTCTCAGAAAACATCCCGCCCGTGCATAAAGGAGGATAGAAGAGCCTGTTAGTCTAGCACGCTCCCAGCTGAACTGTTTCAGCAGCTGCTAGGTTTCTTTTTGGCCTGTTACTTTTCTGTCTGGGATGTTGTTGTCAGCTGTGGCACAGAAAAAGGACGTCATTGCGAGCTGCCCATGAAGATAAGATTAACTTTTGCCTTCCTTGCTCGGCTTTACTTGCTTCCTCACCCTATTCCTGCCTTAGTTCCTGTGTTACCTGAAGGCAACGGGGGCCCAGCAGTACGAAGAGGAAGTTAGACAGCTATGCCACCCCACTCTCTTCTCCCAGCTTCACATATTGACCGCCAGAGACTTGGTGCCCAGCAGCGCAACGGAAGGCAGTGGACAGAGCCACCCTCGCCTTGAAGCTCTGGCTCATTAAACCGTATCTTCAGTCGCTGATGGCCAATGAGAGACCAACAGCGCTTGCTATTTTAGCACTTGAAAATGCCATTGGTCAGTCACTGGATCTCTTTAATGCTGTTACATAACAAATGAAAATAGAATCTCAGTGTGACATTCTGTACCTTTGGGGGAGTGTGCTGTAACCCCCATATTCCTCATTTTCATATAATCGTGATCTTATATACAGAGCATGCCTTGTAAGGTATCAGGGGAAAGGATATGATCTGCTGAAAGTCATTTCTCTACCCATAGATGTTTACCATTCATGCATATGAAGTTATGAGAATTGTGCAGTGTGGTTATCACTATGCTGTAAGGTGGGGGAGTCAGCCAAATATTAGCTCCCCAGTGACAACAGCAAGGAAAGTAACCAACACCCGGACAGGGTGTCAAACAACCCATCAACAGCCATTGTTCAGCAAGGGAGCTACAGTGCAATCACTTACCTGCAAGAGGACACCCCAGGGGAATTGCTCAGACTTGCTTGGAGAGACGCAGTGATGCTCACCTGACTCTGAAGGGGGAGCAAAGCCAAGAGGGAAGAAAGGACATGATAAAAGCAGAGACATTTGCCATGCTTTGTCTCTCTCGTCCACCTACATCTACAGAAACCCCCACACCAAGCAACTGAAGCTCTTACGAAAGGGGAGAGCCTGGCTGAAAAGCCACCAGCCGGCCTGTGGTGAGAAGCATCTAAGTTTGTAAGGGCATTGAAAGGGTTAAGATCAGCTTAGAGTGCATTTTGCTTTTATTTCACAAAAACAACGAGGAGTCCGGTGACACCTTAAGAACTAACAGATTTATTTGGAAACAAACACTCGTGGGTAAAAAGCCCTCTTCTTCAGATGCATGGAGTGAAAATTGCAGATAGATGCATAAATATATATTGGAACATGATGTAAAGGGAGTTACCATACAAGGGGAGAACCAGTGTTGAAGGCTAATTCAGTCAGGGTGGATGTGGCTCTCTCCAAGTAATTGACAGGGAGGTGTCAATACCAAGAGAGGGAAAATTGCTTTTGTAGTGAGCCAGTCACCCCCAGTCCCTCTTCAAGCTCAAATTAATGGTGTTAAGTTTGCAGATCAGTTGTAACTCTGCAATTTCTCTTTGAAGTCTGTTTTTGAAGTTTTTTGAATGGCTTCTTTTAAATGGCTACTTTGAATGGTTACGTTTAATTGTGTTATTGAATATGAACATGTAAACGTGTTATGGAAGTCCCATGTGGTCTAGTGGTTAGGATTCTTGTCTTTCACCCAGACAGCCTGGGTTCAATTCACCACACAGAAACAATGCAGAGCTTCTCCTTGGAGGGGAGACAGGAAACAAAAAGAATGGGAAGGGATCCTGCCAGCAGCAGAGTTGGATAGAGTTGGGAGCAGTACTGGATTTGACATGGTGCCATAGTGCTAGGCCCAAGCTCTGAAGGGACCTGTAACAGTAACTTCCTCCTCTCTGCAGAAAGGGAGCCTCAGAGCAGCCTGGATTCAGTAGGCGGAGCTGAGACCCCATAGGGCCCTGGGAGCTGTATTTCCTTGACCAGCTCCCTGCCTTGGAGCAGAGAAGGAACATTTCCCAGCATTCCCTTGGCTGCTATCAACAGGAAAGGGAGGGGGGAAGCTGTGAGACTCCATGCGCTGCAGCTTGCTGTGGCTGGGGGGCGGGGTGCCACCTGTGAATAGGGAAGAGGTGTGACCAAGGAGTAGAAGGCTTTGGCCCAGGTAGCACCCTCAGAAAACTTCCCCAGACAGGCTTAGGGATGCTGGTGTGACCTCGCCTGGCAGCCCCCAAAGATGGAACTGGGTGGACTAACTGGACAGGGCCCCTCTCTATCTGAAGTTGGGCAAGGGAGGTATGTGGATCCCACCAGAAGGTAAAATGGTAAGTAAGGAAGGGGAGGCTCTACTGGACCTGGACAGCTTCAGATACAGGACAGGAGGATTTCCACTTCTGAGCCATGAAAATAGAAATTGACTTTTCCTTTCCAGATGTATCTAATATTCATAAAGGGAATCTAGCCCCTGCCTTCCAGATCTGAACACCTCAAAATCAGGAGTGCTCAAGCTCAATTTGGGCAACTGTTACTTCATTTCTCCCAAATCAAATATGCTGATCCACTGTCATTTACTGTAGAAAAAGTAGGATAAAATTGAGCAACAAACGTTGGGGTCTTCACAGTGCTAACGAGGGCTGGAATTGCTATTTTCAACAGCCATTACACATTTTTTTTTAGTTTTGTTTGTTTAAAAGGAAGACAGTGATATTGCACTGGCAAATTCCCCATAGAAAGAAAGAATGGAACAAAAGAATAATAAAGGCACCTCAACTTTCCTCATTTGTGTAGGACAGTCTTATTAGATGGCTCCAGACATCTTCCAATCACAGAAGCTGATAATTGTTCCACTTTACTGCAGTTCTGTAACCATGCAGGAACCTAGAGGAGGAAAGTGCCTAACTCCAGAGTCTGCAGCTGCCTAGGGCCAGTGCTGAGGATTTAGAGTCCCTAGTGCTGCCCTTGCAAGGTTCAAGCATGCTCAGCCTTGGCATTGCCTCCGCTCCTGCGGCTAGTAGCTGCAGCTGTCTAAGGCTGGCCTCTGGCAGTTGCCCCATGGCTGTAGCTAGAGAAACTACAAGTGGCTCTATGACTCCTGGGGCCATTAAACTAGAGCACCTAAAGACACTGGAGTTAACCTAAAGGAACAGAGGTCACCAGTAGGAAAGGAATGTCGGGGGAGCAGGGAAGGCGGGAGCAGGTCAGGCTTGCAGAGGGAGCTTCCAGCTGGTTGGGAGCATGTCCAAAGTAGAAAGGAAACAAGTATGGGGAGAGGTGGTGGTGACCAGGTAGCAGACTAGCATGTAGATGGGAGCAGAGGGAGAGACGCTGGTGTCTTCAGATTCCCAAGGGCTAAGTCCTCACTTTGGGGAAATGGTGTTTGCAGGTGGCTTGCTCACATGGCAGGATGGGGGCTGAGGGAGGGATCTGTCAGAACTGATCAGGTGTCTGCTGGCTTTAGGACTTTGAGCTGAGACTAGGACCACATGCAGTGACTGGTGACATGGGGGGGTACTGGAGACATGGCTAGAGAAGGTCTGAATGAGGAAAGAGATAAATCTGTGGGGAGTTTCCTCGGTCACTATGAAAGTTCTGCTCACTGTGGACACTGGTAAACCCACATGGGTGTACAGCTCAATAAGAAAACCCGCGGGCTGAGGGAGCTGTGTATGGCAATGCATATAGTCATGGAGAGGTGTGTGATCAAAATGAAAAATGTCTCTGAGGTTCAGTACCGGGTATACGAAGGCACCAATGGCACTGCCCCACCAGGCCTACACTCGGAGCCCACAGTGACTACACTGGGGCCCACAAATATGTTTGGTGCCAGGGCCAACAAAAGGTTAATCCAGCCCTGACTGCCTGAGCACTATTTCAGCCTCACATTTTTGGGTGGAACTCCCACAGTGAGAGCTGCAGAGCACTCCCCCGCAACACACACTCGTCCTGGTGTTGGGAGGGGAACAGGAAAAAGGAGAAAAGAAGAGATGAAGAGAAAGGAGGGAGGGACAGGTGGATGGAGGAAAAGGTGAAACACAAAAGAAAAAACCCAAATGTCCCCATGATTCTAAGGGACAAAATCCCAGGTGCGGAATAAAATTCTGCCTCCTTAAGCTCATGTTTTCCATGCCTAGAATTCAACTGTCACCAGATGGATCAGACTGAACAGGTTTCACACCTCCAGGAGGCTCTTACCTTCTAAAGAGGGACGGCTGTTTTCTAGTAAAATCACTACAAGGGAAGGAGAAAATTGGAAAGTGGTTTCTCCTGGCGCTCACGTCCGTGAACCCAAATACTCTCTCAGTCCTCAGACAGAGACCTGGAGAAGGAGACTTGCTGAAGCAAAGCCACAGGGGTCTCTGAGGTTTCCCTAGCCCCTGGCCCCTGACTGATGTCAGGATCTCTCTGTGAGGTCACCACCTGCTCACCAATAGTCTTTGACCAATAGTGTGAGGTCCTGCAAAAGGCCTTTCTGATGTCACTGCCACACCCCGCCCTTGCTGTGCCAATGTCCTGCCCCTGGCCAGGCACTTTGGAGCTTTGAGCTACTCCCTGTGGATCACTTCACTCAAGGAGCTTTTCTATAGAGCATCCTCAGATGTCTAAGCACACGAGTGCCATGGCAATGAACTGACACACATGGCACCAAGGTGAGATCATTAGTAGACTAACCTATAGGAGAAGGACACCCCAACATTAGTAGGGGAGAAATCCCTACTGAACATGCATTACACCTAGCAGCCCCTGCGTGGGGTCGGGCGGGGGCTGCGGAGGGGGGAGACCTGGGAAAGGGATGGATGGAAAATGTCTGTGCAGCCGGGACATGGCCGGGGGGCGAGGGGAGAAGAGCAGGTGACCCCTGAGGAGCGGGAAGAAAAAGGGAGGGCTGAGATCCCCTCAGAATTACCACTGCCCCCTCCGTGAAGACCCCCCTCCTCTCCTGTCCTGCCCCCTTTCTCCCTAGAGAGCAACAAGCAACATCCAGGCTGACACCCCCTTCCCTCAAACCCCTGAGAATTTCCCTGTTCCCCTACCCCATTGTGCCCCATTTTCTGTCCCCTTTGCAATGGCCAGTTCAAATCTCAGGTTTGGGGTGTTTCCCCCCATTTTCACCTGCAGTGATTTGTCCTTGTGTAGGTGGAAAATGGTTCCCCCGAGTGATTTCTGAACTGGGCAGAGGCTGGGGGGGGCCTGAGACAGGGACACCTCTGGGCTGGGCTGGGGGGGCCACTCTCTGCTGGCAACAGGGCGTGGGAAGGGTCAGGAAGGGGAGGGGGAGCAAGTGTCCCCCATAGAGAGGGTCCAGCCCCAGGCTGCTACCAGTAGCACCTTCCTATCCTGCCGGGGGGGCGGGGCTTTCTCCAGCTGGGACCTGCCTCCTAGGTAGCCCCAGGCTCTGACCGCACCAGCCCCGCCTGGAGCCCCCCAGTGAGTGAGAGACCCCGGAGGGGGAGGGGGAGAGAGCACTGGGCCCTGACAGGAAAGTGACTCTCTCCCCTCAGATCTTGGTGTTTTCCTCTCATGTTATCAAATATGCAGTTTGTGACACAATTTCTTTGCAAATCTCAAAGTTTCATATAAAATAACCTAAACATTTGCCCCACTTCTCTCTAGTTGTCTATTTCTAATTGAATATGCCCTGAGATTTTCCTGTCTCTAATTATAAAATAATAAGAAAATCTCAGATTTACACCTTTTCTCAGATTATTGAACACAAAATGTTTTCAAATGTTGCCCATTTCCTCTTTATTCATTTATCAAGTATTCATGTGAAACACTCAGATTTTACCTCCTATCAACAACTGATATAAAATCCCTCTGATTTTCCACTTTCCTCTCTATAATTTGCAAAATGGATCCAAAATCTCTGATTTCCACCCTTTGTCTTTCATTTCTGAACACTGATCTGAAAGCTCAGGTTTTCCCACTGTGTCATTATCAAATGTCAATTAACAATTCTCTCAAGTTTTGTGCTGTTCCTTATGTTTCTAAATCCCAAAAACTTCTTCCTTCGGGGGAACCTGTTGCCCTGAGTCGCTCTCCATTCTGGATGTTGCAGGGGATTAAATTTCCCAGTGATTGTCTTTCCCCTCTCCTTTGAGGATCATTTGTTCCATCTTTTAGCTCTGTTAGATATTTGCCAAAGAAAGAGACCAGCCTGATATTTAATACACATCAAAGCCAGAGGCCTCCCCCTGTTTGGGGATCAGTGGTTCGCAGCTGGTAGTGGGAGAGTTGGCTGGCCCCTTTTCTTTTCTCCAGCTGGCACAGGATGAGGGGGTCACTCTGAGTGCAGCATGTCTTGAGAAGTATCCCAAACCACAAGACAAATGGTCTCTGTGAAGGGTTGCTTCCCACAGTGCTAAGATGTAGCCACCTCTGGCAGGATCCATGGTGGCTACTATTTGCTAGTGACACGCCACGGAAATTTCTTACCTATTTTGCCCCTCCATGCCAGGCTTGCACAACATACGGCCCACGGGCAACGTGCGGCCCGTGAAGTCTCACTGTGCGTCCCGCAGCCGGGATTCAAAAGGTTCTGAGCTGCCCGCAGCTGCAGGGAGCCCAGAGCTCTTTAAATCTCAGCTGCGGCCAGGATTTATAGGGCTCTAAGCAGGCGGGCGGGGAGCTCAGAGCTCTTTAAATCCCAGCCACCAGGGCCGGCTTTAGGCCAATTTAACCAATTCCCTTGAATCGGCCTCGCTCCTAAGAGGACCCCGCACCCAAGCCCCAGTACCAGCAAAAGCCAGTGCTCTGTACCAGGGTGGCTCAGTTTCCCCAGGGGGCAATTTAAAAGGCCTGGGGCTCCCAGCAGGGGCTGGAACCCCAGGCCCTTTAAATTGCCACTAGAGCCCTGCTGCTGGAGCCCTGGGGTATGGCTGCGGCGCTCTGGGGACTATTTAAAAAGTCCAGGACTCCCATTGCTTCTACCTCCTCGGCCCTTTAAATAGCCACTGGAGCCCCGCCGCTTCCCCAGGGTTCCCGCGGCTATTTACAGAGCTGGGGCAGTGGAAGCAGGGGCGCCCCGGGCCCTTGAAATAGCCCCCAAGCCCCAGGCTGCTGCTGCTACCCTAGTGGGAGAGGGGGGAGGAGGAGGAGGAGGAGAAGGAGGCACTCACCATAGAGGATGGGCTGTACTCTCTGTACCTGCACCCCCTGCCCTGCCTGCAGCCAGCCCGTCCCCAGCCACCCCCTGCTGCACCCCCTGCCCGCACCAGCCCCGCACCTCCTGCCCTGCTTGCACAAGTTCCTGCCTGCAGCCTGCCCATCTCCAGCCAGCCCCACACCCCCTGCCTTGCCTTCAGCCCTGCACCAACCCCTGTCTCCAGCCAGCCCTGCACCCCCTTCCCAGTCTCCAGTAAGCCCCTGCCACACTGCCTGCCCTGCCTGCACCAGCCCTGCACCCCCTGCCCTGTCTCCAGCCAACCCCTGCCATACTGCCTGCCCTGCCCGCACCAGCCCTGCACCCTCTGCCCTGTCTCCAGCCAACCCCGTACCCCCTGCCTTGCCTTCAGCCCTGCACCAACCTGTCTCCAGCCAACCCCTGCCGCACCCTGCTGCCTGAAGCCAGCCAGTCCCGCACTCCTTTGTCTCCAGCCCTGCCAACCCATGCCGCTCCCTCCCTTTGGCCCTGCCTGAAGCCAGCCAGCCCACCCCACACCTCTTGTCTCCAGCCTGCCCCACACCCCTTGCACCACCTGCTGCCAGACCCTACCTCTCGCATCCTCCCCCTCCCGCACCTCCAGCCAGCCCCATGTTCACTGGTGCCCTGCAGTTCCGAGGGAAGTAACCCTGCACACCTGCTTCAATGAGATGGGCAGGGAGCAGCTGGGACCCACACATGTGCACCCTAGCACACCCTAAGGGAGTGGCAGAGCTCATTTCTAGTTCAGACCCATCTTTTTAAAAAAGAACTTTTAGGTAGGGTTTACATACATCTGTACTTTCCCGGACATGTCAGGCTTTTTGGTTCTTAAATCTCCATCTGGGAGGAAAATACGGACGTATGGTAACCCTACTGGTACAATAAATAAATACTGTGGCAGAACTTTTTATAGGGAACCGGTTGTTAAGAACTGAAAGGCTTTTTTTTCCCCAATCATCCCTGCGGGGCCCCGCCAAAAATCTTCAAATTGGGTCCCACACTTCCTAAAGCCGGCCTGCCAGCCACGGCCGGGATTCAAAGGGCTCTGGGCTGCTCGCAGAGATTCCCAGCCGCAGCTGAGGTTTAAAGGTCTCAGGGCTCCCCACTGCCACGGGCAGCCCAGAGCCCTTTGAATCCCGGCAGCAGCTGAGATTTAAAGGGCTCAGGGATCCCTGTGGCTGCAGGCAGCACAGAGCCCTTTGAATCCTGGCGGCAGCTGCAGGGGATGGAGTGAGGCTGGGATTTCAAGGGCTCATGCTCCCCTCAGCAGCAGGAGCTCTGGGACCTTTAAATCCCTGCCCCAGCCCTGAAAAGCTCCGGGTTCCCCCAGTCGTCAGAGCCCCAGGCCCTTTAATTTGACCCTGAGGGCTCCCAGCCACCTCTTTGGCTGGGAGTCCCTGGTTGATTTAACATCAAGTAACACCTCCCCACCACCAACTTTCCTTTTTGACCCACAGCTGTTTTGGTGGGGTGGCGTTGGGGAAGGAGGGTTTGTTTCTGCAGGGCTGGGCGGGGTGTTTCCGCCAGGCTGGGAGGTCCTGAGTGGGGGGTGTTTCTGCAGGGCCGGGGGGTTTCGGTCCTGAGCTGTTTTCTTTGGAGTATTGTGGCCCTCGCTGTTTTACTCAAAGTACTGTACAGGAACTTTTCAAGGGGATTAAGGCAAATACCACATTTATTAGTAATACAGGTATCAATTAATACTCTATGATATGCACATGAGATATACATCACAGTCATGCACTCACGCACACACACAGACATAAACACACTCCGTCTTGCTGTTGTTACCAACTAGTTGCTCCCCTTAACTGCACTGGCCAGGTGAGTTAGATGGGGGAGGGGTGGAGCTGGGCTTCTACCGATCCAAATCGATGGTCCGATGGTGACAAGACGAGATCCGGGGTCCTTCTGCAAGACACCTCGCATTTAAAGCAGCTTCCCTCTTATGCAAATCTAGACCAGATTCAAAATCTGGGTCTGCGTCCGTTGGTCTTTGTGCTGCTTTTCTCTGGGTGTTGTCTCAATGCTGCTCAAAGAGGGTGTTTTCTAAAGAAGGTGCTTGCTTCTAATCCCTGAGGCCATCAATATGTCTGCTCTTCTTTATTGGGCCCACTTGACAAGTTGTATTGTCCTTTGCTCTGGCTCCCATTCCCTCTTCAACTGTTGTAGCTATCTGGAGGTGGGTGTCTTCCAAGCCTCACTCATTCACACCTCATTCAGTCAATAGAGCAATTGATTACAAAGTGTGGGGGAAGATCTTATTCTACTTCTAGCAAAAAGGCACATATTTTCTTTTACTTTAACTATACTATCCTTAGGGGCTATAACATTTGATACAAAGTTTTCTACCAATTTTCTATATAGGGATCTAATACAAAGTTGTATGAAAATAGAGAGGCACAAGGCCAAGTCATATGAATTCCAAAATAACATTATGCCGGATGCAATGTCATAAAGATAAAGATACTTAATACAAAATAACACAATGCAACGTTATAAAGATTTATAGAGATAGTTAATACAGAGATTTCTCTACATCACCACTTTACGAGTTGTGCAGGCCTGCTGAAGGCATTCGCGGGGCTTCTTCCTCGTGTGGATTCTCTGATGCTGAATAAGGTGAGAGCTGCGATTGAAGGTTTTCCCGCACTCACAGCATTCATAGGACCCCTCCTGTGTGTGGATTCC
>NW_026115164.1:364552-470157 GCF_025201925.1 Gopherus flavomarginatus | reverse complement strand
ACTAAATTTATCCATTTTCTCCCCTGGCTGGTTTCCCTGCTCTTTTTCTGGTCTGTGCTGAACCTCACACGTCATTGCATCACCTGCTGTGATAGAGACAGAAACCTCAAACAGGGATGGAAAGGGGAAGGCCAAACCAAAACAAGTGCTGGAGAGAGGACAAATAAAAATCAGGAACTCAGCTCCCCCCAACAGGAGAGAGGAGGGGATCAATTCAGCCTTCACATCCCATCCAACTTCACAGGGGGAAGGGAGAAAGCTACTGCCCGGTGTCTGCTAGCATCTATAGGAAGCCTTGAGCTATATTTACCCTGCGGATGCGACCCCTGCTATGGACAATAATGAACTGAGAGACTTCCCAAGAGCTTTGTAGGGCATCCTAGATGTTTCCTTCAGGCACTTACAGATTCTGAGTTGGTTTAATGTTTCCTCATCTGTGCGGGGAGATCTCAGGATCTCTCTTTCCTCTGAACCCTGGAGCTCTGGGACCCATGGCTCTTCCCCTTGTTCCAGCTGGGAGATCATATCACGTTGGAAAACCAGAAACTCCGCTCAGATGAAAGAAAACAAAGGAGTTCAGTTGATTTCATACATCTTGATCATCAAAAACATTCTGTTAATTTATCTTCAGTGCTTAGTGTGACCTAGTGTGCCTGGGGCAGTCCTCACTGAAAATGCCAAGGTCAGAGCAGGCTGAAAAAGGGAGAGCAGATGCTCCCCATACTGGTGGTTAACACTGAAGTTAAACTCACTGACCAGTCACAAACTGTGCTTCTGATCCCACACACTGGTTAACGAGACTCTGAAAAAAGAAATCACACGGCCCCCTTTATTGCATGACAGTTCTCTGACTCCTAATCAGCAACTAGGTCCCGTACAGTGAGAGGTTATTTAAAAACTCTGCTCACTGTGATACAGCATGGCCAGAGGGCAGCAGGAGAGTGATCCTAATTGGATCCAGGAAGTGGGTGGGTAGAAGGTTAGCCACATTACCCAGGTTTGGATCTCATCCAAAATACCATGCTGCCAGCCAATCCTTTAGCAAGTTAAACTAAATGTTTAGAAGAAAGAACAAATGAAAGAATGAAGTTAAATTCCATCCTTCCAGACAATTCTTTAGCATCTAAACTAAAGGTTTAAAAGAAAGAAAGACAGAAAGAATTTAAATGGAAAAGCAGTCAGATACATTCCAAAATGGATATATCAGGTTCTTAGCAGTATTGGTGAGTTGCTGGCTTGAAAGTCTGTCTGGAACGCATCCACAGCTTGGATGGGTCATTCAGTCCTTTGTTCCAGGGTTCAGTTTGTAGAGAAGTTGCTCCAGAGGTAGGAAGGGGGATTGAAGACAAGATGGAGATGATGCAGCTGCGCTTTATATTCCTTTTGCCATGTGGCTTGTACTTCCTGTGTCCCAAACACAAGCTTCACAGCACATGGCATGGAAAAGCTTTGGAGGTTTCATTACACAGGCAAACCCCGGCATGTCTTGCTGACTCAATAGGTGTATCCCCTTGGTCCATAGGTTCATTGTACAGCTGATGACCCTCAATGGGCCATCAAACATGCTAGGCAATGTTGATGCCAATATGTCTGGGGGTGTCACCCAGAAAAACTGCACAAGTCTGGAAATACAGATATACCTTACATATCTGTAACTCACAATACAAAGGTGATAGAAACATAGAAACAAAATTATCATACTTGGCAAATCATAACATTTTCACTGACACTTTACATGGCATACCTAGCATGATTCATTGCAATTTTATCAGATTATATTATTTTATTATTAATACCAAAGTGTCTCACAATTTCATGCAGTCTCACACTTGCTAAACTAGTGAATTCCCAGGACCAGTTCCCCAGGTCCTTGAAGATGCCAAACATTGTGCTTATGAGGGATTGAAATACCCACATATCTGCTGGGAACACACACACAGACACTGTGTCAATCTGTACCCCTGTGTTCACTCTTCTAGAAAATTATGATCAATTTTGTACCCAGTATGGCTTGTGAGGTATCATTAGAAAACGCATAACCTACTGAATATTATCCTCCTGTTAAAATGTGTAGTAACACTGTATGTAAAATTGTGAGATTTTACAGTATGATATTACTGAAAAAGTTACAGTTCTGGGGAACACCCACAGACCAGTTCCACAGAGACAGCAAGGCAAACAGCTGGTCAAACAGCCATTCTCCTGCAGGGGGAAGGTGTGAAGACATTAAGGGCTGGTCTACACTACGGGGGGAAATCAATCTTAGATACGCAAATTCAGCTACGTGAATAACGTAACTGAAGTCGAATATCTAAGATCGGATTACTCACCCATCCTCACCGCGCGGGATCGATGTCCGCGGCTCCCCCTGTCAAATCAGCAACTCCGTTGGGGTTGGTGTTGTTCCGGAATCGATATAAGCGCGCTCGGGGATCGATATATGGCGTCTAGATGAGACGCCATATATCGATCCCCGAGCAATCGATTTTAACCCGCCGATACGGTGGGTAGTCTAGATGTAGCCTTACATTCCATCACAGGGACCTATTGAGGCTGTTGTGGAAAACGACCACAGGATTAATATTTGAATCAGCTCAGCCTGAGGCTCTTTTCTTGGTTACAAGCACGCAGGGGGCGACAGCTATTGGAATACTGTTCCCGAGCTAAAAATCACACAAGCCTTTTACAGCTTAAAACCACAAACAATGACACATACGTTGCACGTTAATTCCTTATTTGGAATATATTGCAAAATATGATGCAGGTCAAAAGCAAGCTGAAGAATCAGTTTTCCATATTTGGCCTTTCCTGTTATTTTTATTACACCTGGTTGATATGGGAGCAAGACTCTCCATGTCTCAAGAAATGTCACTACCAACCTAGGCCATTGTCACATGCTGGGGGTGCAATCCAGATCAGCGAGGAGTTGTGTCATCTGTAATCCTGGGTGAGATTCAGTGTTCTGCTGCTGGAGCTCCCCTGTCTGGATACTCCCAGCCAGCGTTCAAGGACGCACTGAGTGTCTGTATGATAAGTAACCCTGGACTGGGCAGCTCTGACTCCAGGCCGCCTGCTTGTTACACCCCAAGCACATTCTGGTTTGAGTAGAGAAGGCTCAGGGTTTGAGAGAAGGCTGGTGGTAGGAAGCTTCTGTTCATTATGCTGGACCTAACCCCAGTTTTACTTGAGTAAAGAGGAGATATTTGACATTGTGTGATGCTGCTCCTGTGCTCTGTTCCCAAAGTGTTCTGCAGCAGAGGAGGGTCTCTGGTAGTATGTATGTTACTGGCCTATTGGGGTGATGCTGAAACAGGACAGGGTACAGATGGCATTGTGGGGGTGGCATGAACCTTCACTCTTCATTTCCCCTTCCAAGAACAGAAGGGACAGGAATCCTTACCCCAGCAAGACCATCGTCTCATAGTTCCCCTGCATGACATCTCTGTAGAGGGCTCTCTGAGTGGGGCCCAGCAGAGTCCCCTCTTCCCTGGAGAAATACACAGCCACCTCCTCGAAGGTCACCGGCCCCTGAAAGAGCAGGAGTCCAATACTCAGTACCTGCTGACCCACTCACAACCCCACTATTCACGGAACAGCAGCACCAGGGAAATGGAAGCTCCGGGAGGCACATGTTAACAGAGTCCCACCCCACCTTGCTTACAGCAGCCAGGAGGCATCAGAGGGTAGAAAGAGAGAACCTTTGTGTCTCCCATCTGACAGACAGAAGCAGGGTCTTCACATTTATCACATAGCTACTAGCCAGAGCTTAATATAGGAGATGGGGCTGTCTCTGGACCCTGATAGTGGCTCCCTGGTAGGAATCCAAGCACTCTCCAAATAAAATATATGGAAGAAAGGGGAAGTCAATCATAAAGAATAGAAGTTAGAAGGTCAGAATTGTAGTGCCCATTAACAAGGTTTAGAGAAAATAGAGCCTATCAAACTAACGGGATATCCTTATTGGATGAGATCAAAAGTTTGGTTGCAGCTAATAGTATTGATGTAATATACCTAAACTTCCGTAAGGGACATGACTTGATTAGCACAATATTTTTACTAAAAAAAACTAGAATGATACAAAATAAACACGGCATACATTAAATAGATTAAAAACTCTGATAGTAAATGGGGAACCATTGATCGAGTGGATTTCTTTCTAGCAGGTTCCTGCAGGGATTGGTTCTTGGCCCTGTGCTATTTAACATTCTTATCCATGACTTAGAAGAGAGTACAAAATCATCACTGATAAAGTTTACAGTTGCCACAAAGATTGGGGTTGGTGGTAATTAATGAAATGTCAGTAGATTCAGGCTCCATCACTGAGAGTCTGGGAAGTTGTCCCAGCCCTGGCTGGAGGGTTATTTCCTGTTCCACAAAGAGGGGAAGTTCCATTCCCAACTCCTGTGCCTTGAAATTAGGACCTATCTGACACTACACCCCCCATATTCATCATAGTGGTATGATTATAATATGATTAGGACATAATTATGATCTATTTTGTAGAAGATGCATCATGTGTGGTGTCACTGGAAAAGTTCTGATTTGCTGAATATGATTATCCTATTTGTGTGCACATATCATGTTTGTATCTGAAGTTATGGATATTGACCCTGTATCTGTATTTCAAATGTGCTTACTCTGGGTAACACCCACAATGAGCCTTTCAGGTACAACAATGAAGAAGCCAGACAGTGCTGATGGCTCAACCAAGACAATGGACTGTGGAAGAGCTTAGCCTTCCTGTGAATGTTTCAGCCAGCCTATGAGTCATGGCTACTATGACTCAGCAGGGCCTGTGACCAGACCACATGACACTAAACTCCATTTTAGTACCTGTATTTTTCCACAAACTGGACTAGGAACTGAGTTTGGAAAAAAAGGTTCCCACCATATGGAAAAGCTACATAAGGTGGGGTGTGACATCATCTCTTGGCCTCATTCTCCACACAAGAGAACTTCTGGAAACACCTGAGAAACAAAAACGGATGTGGGGGAAGTGCTGCTCCCAGGATCAAGAGATTTCTAGCTTGTGTATGGAAACTTGGGGGACTGCTTGTACCATCAGTCAGGGTGAGAAATTGCTAATTCAAATTCTATCCATCTAGTATGTTAGGCTTAGTCTGAGTTTTGGTTATTTGCTAAATAATCTGCTTTGATCTGTTTGTTATCACTTATAATCACTTAATCTATCTTTCTGCAGTTAATAAACTTGTTTGATGCTTTATCTTAACCAGCGTATTTTGAGTGAAGTGTCTGGGGAAAATCTCAGCTTGTTGTGCACATCTGTCCCATATCGAGGGGAAGGGGAACTACATTAATGAGCTTGCATTATAGAGATCCCTGTGCACTATAAGATGGTATCATTCTGGATTTATACTACAGCAAGTGTGCAAGGTTGGGGAGTGGGAAATTGGCTCTTGTCTTCTATCTGTTCTTGAGTGGCTTAGGTAACGCACTCAGGTAGCTTAGTTGGCTGCATGGCGCCACCTGCTGTTGTGTTGGGTGATAACAGGCCCTGGAGAGGCTGGCGAAATCTCCAGCAAAGCAGTGTGAGAAGGGCCAGCCCAGCGTGAGGATTAGAGGACATAGCAGTTCCCAGAAGCTCCACAAACTGCCTCCTGGGGGTGACAACCCATCACGCCCTACACTACACAAGTCTCAGCAGGTTTGTCACATGCTGTCCCCTCCCTTTCTCCACCCGAGATATTTCCTGCTTCCCACCACCTCTAGCAATTCCCACCCTCTTATGCATTTACTGCTCCTCAACTTCCAAGCAGAGCCCGCCACCCTGATAATCTCTTACCTGAGCCAGCTCCATTGCAGCCATTTCCTTGCCCCTGGGAGGACGAGATGATCTGCAGCGAAACATGGATGTTATTCTCTGGCCTGCCGGGGTGAAAAGGGCAAGGTGTGAGAATCAGACTAGGCTTTTGTCCATTCCACAAGCCGATTCCCCCCAGCTTTTCCCTTGCTAATGCACATTCTAGGTTCTAGCACACTGTGAAGCACAGAGTGACCTTATTCCAGTACAGGCCTAGCCCCCTCCCACCAGGGTGTAACCCTCTGACACATGGGGAAACCCTCCCAGTAACAGTCTCTCTCTTACACGTATCAAGTTTGCAGACAACACCAAGCTGGGAGGGGTTGTAAGTGCTTTGGAGGATTGGATTAAAATTCAAAATGATCTGGACAAACGGGAGAAATGATCTGAAGTAAATAGGATCAAATTCAGTAGAGACAAGTGCAAAGTACTCCACGTTGGAAGGAACAATCGGAGGCCAGAGAAGAGCAGAAACAAAGGAGTCACTTTGGGGGATTCTCCCTGTCATTGTCCCCAAGGCAGCTGTCTCAGGTTTACAAAGGTGTTTCATGTTCCAGCCTTTATACAGTCTCTCCTGGGAGTGCCCCTTTCATGGACTGGGCCTAGTTTTAGTTTTTGGTAGTTAACAATCTTGGTTTATTGTTCATCTAACCAGTATGTGTGGATTGAAGTGTGTTGGAAACTCTGTTTGGGATAACAAGCTGGTGCATGTCATTTTCCGCTGATGAAATGACAGACTTCATATGAGCTTGGGTCGTTCAGTAGCGTGCTGGACAGTGCAAGATGCACATTTCTGGGGGAAAGTTGGGCACTTGAGAATTTGCTGGTTTTCTCCTGAGGTGTAATTCATGAGTGGCTGTCTAGCAGCACTCAATACTGTGTAGCTGGGAGCGAGTTACATGCTGGAGACTGTGTGTTAATTGGCCAAGAGGGGCTGTTCTCGCGGGAAAACAGTGGAAAAGGCACCCCATGCTAGAGGACTGAGGGGACAGCTATTTAACAGTCCAGATTGTACTCTGGGTAACGTCACAGACACTCATTATGACACAGCCTCTTACAACACAGAGAAAGTAAATCCATGTCCCAGAAATCGAAGACTCCAGACAGAGGGCAAGTGTCCCTGGCACTGCTTCTTGCTGACAGAGAGGTTCAGAGACAGTGCGAGAATCCTGGGGAAGCTGGGAACAGGAAGCATGGGCTGGCGGGGTTCGGTGGAGAAAGGGAACAGGAAGGGCAGGGATATTACTGAATCCAGGATCTTAGCAGTACTAGATGACAGGATAGCACATAGTGCAGCACATTGGAAAACACAATCCCAACTATACATACAAAATGATGGGGTCTAAATTAGTTGTTTCCACTCAAGAGAAGGATCTTGGAGTCACTGTGGATAGTTCTCTGAAAACATCCACTCAATGTGCAGCAGCAGTGAAAAAAAGTGAACAATGTAGGAAATAATTAAGAAAGTGATAGATATGACAGAATATCTCATAGATCATATTTGTAAAAACAGCAAATAAATCCATGATACACCCACATCTTGAATACTGCATGCACATGTCACCCCATCTCAAAAATAGATATATTGGAATTGGAAAAGGTTCAGAAAAGGGCAACAAAAATGATTAGGGGTATGGGACAGTTATGCCAGACCTAACCCCCAGTTTCACTTGAGCAAACAGGAGATATTTGACACTGTGCAATACGGCTCCTGTGCTCTGTTCCCAAAGTGTTCTGCAGCAGAGGAGGGTCTCTGCTATTATGTGTGTCACTGGCCTATTGGGGTGATGCTGAAACAGGACAGGGTACAGATGGCATTGTGGGGGTGGCGTGAACCTTCACTCTTCATTTCCCCTTCCAAGAACAGAAGGGACAGGAACCCTTACCCAGCGAGGTCACAGTCTCATAGTTCTCCTGCATGACATCCCAGTAGAGGGCTCTCTGAGTGGGGTCCAGCAGAGCCCACTCTTCCCTGGTGAAATACATAGCCATCTCCTTGAAGGTCACCGGCCCCTGAAAGAGTAAGAGTCCAACACTAAGGACTTGCTGCCCCACTCACAGCCCCACTATTTGTGGCAGAGAAGAGTGAATCAAATGGAAGCTCTGGGTGGATCATAGTCAGGAGAGTCCCACCTCGACCTGGCTCAGAGTATCCAGCAAATGCCAGGGTGAGGGGATGAAGAGAGAGCCCCTTATCTCTCCCAGCATATCCATCACCCCCCTACTAGCCACTGACTGATACAGGAGATGGAGCCCCTAGCAGGGTCCAGGGAGAGCTCGCTGGTAGGATGCCCCAACACCCTCCTCATTGTGAGGAGCGGGATATGAAGGGAGAGGCAGCTCCAATAAGCCTGACTCATGGGTGTCCCCTTTATATCTCACAGCAGCTGATGGTTAATGAGGTCAGGCTCCAGCACTAGGAGTCTGGTCAGTTTGACTAGCTCCATGTAGGTGGGTTATTTTCTCTCTTCACAAATTAGGGCATTTCCACCTCCTGGGTCTGTTCCTAGAATCTAGGCCACTTAGTAAATAACTCCCAGCAGGTCTGCCACACCCTGGCCTCCTCCTTTCCCCACGCTGTGAATTTCCTGCCCCGCTCCAACCTCCAAACCAGACTCTGCAAACCTTCCCACCTCTGGTGTATTTGCTCTCCCTTTCCTCCAGCAGGAACCCACCAGCAACCCCCCGATAATCTCTACCTGGACTGACTCCACTGCAGCCATTTCTCTTCCCTGTCCCACGCCAGGCTGGGATGAGCTGGAGCAAAACATTCTGCAGCCTGTCTGGGGGAGAAGGGCAGTTGTGGGTGTTTCAGAACCGGTTTTAGTTAATTTCACATCACAATTCCCCCAGGCCCTTTCCCTGCAGACAGACACCCTAGATTCTGTCATGCTGGGAAATGCTCAATCTGTTTATTACAATTTAGACCTGGCCCCTCCTGCCAGGCTAAGTCCACAGACACATTTTTAACCTCCCTTCTCTCTCCCCTCACCCCTTCTCTGAACACAAGGCTAGAAAAGAGCAGAACCAAAGGAGTCATTGTGGGGGATTCCCTCAGACACTGACCACACGGCAGCCACACCCCAGCAGGGGGAATATGGGGTCAGGAATTGGCTTTTGCTCTGTCTGATCCTTGTTTTGTTCACTGGAAAGTGGTTCTGCCCCAGGATGCAGCAATACATGTGTCTGGGTGGACTAGAGAGCTGGAAATCTCTCCCCCACATTCATTTCTCCCACTGCCCCTTTCAGTCTCTCCTTCCCCTGTCCTCTCTCCCTGCCCCTCTGGCTGGGACAGTCCCATTCCTGGGGGCTTTGCTCTCCCATGGCTGGATTTCCTCCTGGCAACCGCTAATGGGAGGAGAAATGAGGTGGTGTTCTTTGTGCAGGTCACTTTCTTGCCAGACCCTAGGACATTCCCTGAGGTCGTTCAGTTACCTGGAGACTCTGGCTCAGAATTTAGTAGTAACAGGGCCCAGGACTGCCCTAGGGGGCTAGGACCAGCTGCAGAAAGTCATCCCCTGGGCCGGGCAGAGAAGAAGCTTTAATTAAGGTCACTTCCCAGCACAGACCCCCACTGGGGGAGCAGCAGCTGCCAAGCCTGGTCTCCCAGATCACAATGGAGGCTGCAGCATCTGACCCAGGAAGCTGAACCCCAATATCCTGAGCAGAGAGGGACAGAGTGTTTGAGCAGCTTCCCTCCTTTAGCTCTCTGGGGAGAGCAGCTAATGGGAGCCCCTCTTCACAGGGTGAATGGCTGATCTCATTTGACCCACTGTCCATCTGGAATCACTCCTTGTCTTTCCATACAGTGACTCTGGATTAACAACGGTCTCAGTGACACCGGATTTCAGAAAGAATGAGTTCAGAACGCTGTGGAAAAGACCATCGTGTGGCAGTGCTGACTCCCTTCCCACCTCCCTCACCCCCGCAGATCTAGGACAAGGACTGGGGGCAAAAATTTTCCAAACGGAACCGAAAGTTCCTGCAGTTTTCAAAAGAGGAGAAAAGTAAATTCTGTGATTTCACACTAACAGTGTTTGCTAAGTGAACAGAAAGTTATCACAGTGACAGGGCACGTGACTGGGGAATGGACTTGGTGACCTGGTGACTAGGAGCCAGGACTCTGGCACAAGTTGACCAGAGAGAAGGATCATGGTTAGCAGCAGCCTCCAGACACCCCCTAGTACCCAGAGCCCAGACCCCCCAGCCAGGGGCCCCAGACACCCCCCAGCCAGGATCCCATCAGATATTCCCTGGGACGCAGCCCCCAGAGTCCCTGGCCAGGGACCCCAGATACCCCTCAAAGCCCCACCGGCCAGAGAACCCCACCACACCATGATTGCCAGGTTGGGAATCCCAAAGGGTTCCCCCCACCAAGAGCCCCCAGCAGCCAGGGACCTCCTCAAGGGACCCCCCCCCACTGGGAACTCAGTCCCTCACTGCCTGCCTAGGAACTTCCCCACCCTCCAGAACGATCTACCCTGACATTTGCCTGGGACCCCCTCCTCTGCCCAGTGTGACCCCCTGATGCTTTACAGTGCGACCCATCACTCTGCTTCCCTGGCATGCCCTCACCTAGTGCCAGGGATCCCCTCCCCCAGCTCTGTGCACTGGGCATGGCAACAAAACCAGGAACCAGCGGGGGAAGCACAGACAGAGCCCCTGGCACAGAACCAGGCTCCCTCTAACCCTCTGTCCTTCCTCCCCAAGAGACACCCACCCCCACTGTTCTGCAGCCACCAAGCCCCCAGCGATACCCACCTCCAGGACCCATAGCCTCAGGGATGGGCACATCAGAACCACCACCCCCGAAAACCCCAAACCTCCACAACCCACCAACCTGACTAGGGTACCCCCTGCCCAGCCACCCAGAGGCCTCCCCCTACCACAATGCCCCTTCAGCTGCAATCTCCCCACACAGACACCTTCCCTGCCCCTGCAAGTGTTACCTCACAGAGTGTGAGAAGTGGCTAGAAAGTTAACACCACCTCCTGCTGGCCAGTCACACAGGCAGAGGGAGGCTGGGGAGTGCTTCTTTAACAGGAGAATGGAAGGCCTGGAGGGCAAGAAAGGTCCACGGGCTGTCACTAGCAAATAATGGCCACCATGGATCCACCCCAGAGGCGGCTGCATCTTAGCACATTGGGAAACAACCCATCATATTCAATTAGAAATAAAACAACTAGAGAGAAGTGCGGCAAATGTTTGGGGTATTTTATATCAATCTTTGAGACACGCAGAGAGAACCCTGTCACAAAGGACATTTGATAACATGAGAGAAAACCACCAAGATCGGAGGGGATTTGATGTTGCTATTAAATAACTAGTGGAAAAGGGGGACTGTTGGACTGGATTTTATATGACTGTCCAATACATAAACAGAATGTGATGGTCCCCCCCGGCCACGGGGCAACCATTCATGTGAGCAGCTCAGAGCCCTTTGAGGAGCTGATTTAAGGGCAGGGGGGAGCTGGAAGGCTCCCTGGACAATGGAAGGGGGCCGCAGGGGGATTGGGAAATGGGATCTGGGCAGTCTCCATGGGGAATGTGCTCCTCCCTTCCCTTCTCTGCCCTGGCAGAGAACGGGAACCTCATCCCATCCCACTCCACTGAGAGCCATGTTCTGGGGAATGACCCAGGGCAACAATTTCCCACCCAAACAAGGACAAATCGCTGCAGATAAAATGGGTGGGAAAATCCACCCCCCATCGGAGAGATTTTAAATTGACATTTGAGAAGTATGGAGAGAAAAGGGAAAATCAGAGGCAATTAGAGAGCTGATCATTGGGGGGGGGGAAAGGAGAATCTCCCTGGATTTTATAGCCACGTGTGATAATGAGAGAGAAAAGGGGAAATCTTGAGAGAATGTGTGTGTGGGAGGAAGTGGCAAAAACAGGGACAGGATCCAGTTAACTCACCTCCCTCCCACCCCGGGAATGTCCTGGCTGCACAGAGACAGATCTACCCCCGCCCACCCCAGTGACCTCCCCCCCCTGCAACTCCGGCTTCTCCTCCCTCCCCCGACACCTCCGCCCTCACACCAAAGGGGGGGACTCTGCCAGCGCCTCCCCCTGAGCTCAACTCCTGCTCCTCCCCCCAGCCCGGATTGTGCCCTTTAGCCCCCCACGAACCCTGCCTCCAGCTGCCTGATCCACCCCCCCCGCCCATCAATTTCCTGCTCTGCGCCCGCCCCCCCCACGCTCCCTGTTACTCCCCCGCCCCGCTCCAGCCCCGCCCCCAGCGCCCGGCGGAACGTTACGGCTGGTCCGGGCAGGGGGAAGGGCAGCGGCTTCAGCGGCTGTTACTGGGCATGCGCAGTGCCCGGGAGTAGCACATTGCTATGGGGAGTGATTTAATACACCGCCCCCCCCCGCCGGGCCCGGGGTCCGCCCCTCCCCCCCACACGACGGCCGGGCCCCGGCCCCCCCATCCCAGCGGGGCGGGCGGGCGGATCCTCCTGCAGCTCCACTGGGGCCGAGGCGCCTCCAAGGCTTCTCCCAGGCTCCCTGGGGCAGAGTCACTTTCCTGCCCCCCAGCGCCTCTCATTCCCCGGGGGCTCCGGGTCACAATGTCCCACCGCCCTTCCCCCGCCTGCAGCTCCGGCTTCTCCCCTCCCGCCCCCGCCAGCCACACCAAGGGGAACCCCCGGGCCCCAGTCTCTGTCCCCACCTGGATCCCAGCGGGGCCGGGGGCAGATCCTGGCTGCAGCTGAGAACAGCGGCTCCGCTCCGGCTCGGGCAGCTCCAGCGCTGCTGGCAGCACGGGAGCGGCTGCTCAGCCCGGGCCCCGTCACAATGTGCCAGAGCCCCGCCCCCAGAAGCTGCCCCGCCCCTGAGCTGCGCCAGAGCCCCGCCCCCAGGAGCTGCCCTGCCCCCGGGCTGTGCCAGAGCCCCGCCCACAGGAGCTGCCCTGCCCCCGGGCTGTGCCATAGCCCCGCCCCCAGGAGCTGCCCTGTCCCCGGGCTGTGCCATAGCCCCGCCCCCAGGAGCTGCCCTGCCCCCGGGCTGTGCCATAGCCCCGCCCCCAGGAGCTGCCCTGCCCCCGGGCTGTGCCAGAGCCCCGCCCCCAGGAGCTGCCCCGCCCCCGGGCTGTGCCAGAGCCCCGCCCCCAGGAGCTGCCCCGCCCCCGGGCTGTGCCAGAGTCCCGCCCCCAGGAGCTGCCCCGCCCCTGAGCTGAGCCAGAGCCCCACCCGCAGGAGCTGCCCTGCCCCCGGGCTGTGCCAGAGCCCCGCCCGCAGGAGCTGCCCCGCCCCTGAGCCGAGCCAGAGCCCCGCCCCCAGGAGCTGCCCCGCCCCTGAGCTGAGCCAGAGCCCCGCCCCCAGGAGCTGCTCCGCCCCCGCTCTGTGCTGGAGCCCCGCCCCCAGGAGCTGCCCCGCCCCTGAGCTGAGCCAGAGCCCCGCCCCCAGGAGCTGCCCCGCCCCCGTGCTGTGCCAGAGCCCCGCCCGCAGGAGCTGCCCCGCCCCTGAGCTGAGCCAGAGCCCCGCCCCCAGGAGCTGCCCCGCCCCCGAGCTGAGCCAGAGTCCCGCCCCCAGGAGCTGCCCGGACCTGGGATGTGTCAGAGCCCCGCCCCCTGGAATTTCCCCATGTTGGGTCTCTGAGCTTTGTTCTCCTGCCGCCTTCTTCCCAGCACCCCCTGCTCCCTTCCTGTGTCTGCAAACACCCCCCTCCCCCGGGGGCCGGCTGCAGTGCTCGCTGAGGCTGACTCCAGTGGCTGAAGTTGCCTCCATCTCTGCTTCACCTGGAGGGGGAGAGACAAAGAGAGGAGATGGTCCCAGGGTGTGAAACCAGAATCAGGGGGCAAGGAAAGAAGGACTGTTTGGAAAGGTGGGTTTTTTGTGGGGGGGGGGTGAGCCAGAGGGATTCAGAAGAAGTTGGGCAGCAGAGGCTCAGGGAAATTGAGGGGAACCTCCTGGGTGTCTCAGTGTTGGCCAGGGTTTGTACAGCACCTTGCATAATATGGGGTCTGATCTCAGTCATGGTCTGTGCAGCACCTGGGAGCCCTGATGTCTGTTTCCTGATCACAGGCTCTGGGAATGGAGAGAGGGAAACCTCAGCACCTGAAGGTTAATGCAGCCCTGTGTGCAACCCCTGCTAGGGTGATCCGACAGCAAATGTGAAAAATTGGGATGGGGGTGGGGTTAATAGGCACCTATATAAGAAAAAGACCCAAAAATCGGGACATCTAGTCATGCTAGTCCCTGCTGTTCTCATAAGGGGTCAGCTTAGAGAGGGTTTGGCTACACTTACAGCTGTACAGCGCTGGGAGTTAAAGCTGTCTTCCTACAGCTGTTTAGGGAAAGCGCTGCAGTGTGGACACACTGACAGCTACCAGCACTGTGTCATGGCCACATTTGCAGCGCTGTTGGGAGTGGTGCATTATGGGCAGCTATCCCAGCATTCAAGCGGCTGCAATGTGCTTTTCAAAAGAGGAGGGTGGGGTGGAGTGTGACACGGAGCGTGGGGGAGACAGAGCGAGTGGATTTTTGGAGCTGACACTGTGTCAGCTCCCTGCCTGGCAAGTTCAAGCCTCCTCCCCCACCCCTCTCTCATTCACTAAATGCAAATAGCCACCTTTGTTTTTTTCCTCACAGACCAGATAAGCCGCTGATCCAAAACAGACCCCCCCCCCCGTGCCCACCCGGCTGCTTCTCTCCTCAAGCAAACACCAGCTGTGGGTGTTCCAAAGGGATCCCCCTGCCTCTGCTCATTCACTGCAAACAGTAACTGTGTTTGGTTTTTAGATAAGCAGCTTCGGGAGCCTTGAGCTCACAACAAAACAAACAGAGGCATCACGCCAAAACAAAGAGCGTTATCTCTACTTAAAAGCATTATGGGAAGGTTCCGGAGGTCAGTGACAGCGTAGTAAGATTAATCACTGTTTACACTGGCACCCCAGCGCTGCATCACCAGCTCTGTTCTCTTTATTCCTCTCGTCGAGGTGGAGCACATGCAGCACTGTAGCCAGGGAGATACAGCGCTGTATGTGCCTTGCCAGTGTGGACGGGGAGTAAGTTACAGCGCTGTAAAGCCACCACCTGCACTGTAACTCTCCAGTGTAGCCAAGGCCTGAGTTGTAGTAATAATAGCAGCCAAGAATCCGGTGGCACCTTCTAGACTAACAGACGTATTGGAGCATGAGCTGTCGTGGGTGAATACCCACTTCGTCAGATGCAACAATAGTCCCATATGGGCTAGTGGTCAGGATTCCTGGTTTTCACCCAGGTGGCCTGGGTTCAACTTCTGGTGTGGGAAGAGTGCAGAGCTTTTGCCCAGAGTGGAGGCAGGAAATGAAAGGAACAGGAAGGGATCCTGCCAGCAGTGGAGTTAGACAGTGTAGGGAGGGGACCCCAGAAGTGGGGGTGGGGCAGTGGTTTGGGGGGAGATGAGGGAAGGATCCCAGCAGTGCGGGAAGTTGACAACCTGGAGAGCACAGGCCTGGAATGGGGACCTGGAAGAGTGAATGTGTCCCTCTAAACCCATCAACTGCAGACTAGGCAGGCTTGGAAGAATTGCGTATTTGTTGGTAAATGTCAATTTCTGTGTAAACACACAACCCAATGGCAAAATATTTCCATCAATAATCATCAAAATTGACAGATGGGCAAAGTAAGAAACATGCTGCTTGAGAACTTATCATGTTGTAGGAGCAGCAGTGATCTGTATGCTCTGTCTAACCTGTATGCTCAAAAGGTCTGTTAAACTCCCCCAGCTTGTGTCCTTTCCTTCTTTGAATGCCTGTGAAGTGGCTTTCCCACTCTCCTTTGTACCTCCAGTGAATGCCCTTCACCCGGCCCATCTGGCCAGTGGTTCGCTGTGTTACATTCTATTGCACCTCAGGGAGACTGATCTTCATCGCACCGTCCATCGCTGCGCTGTGGGACACTTACCTTAAAGGATCCTGACATCTCCACTGCCAGGCCTGTCCTGGGAGCGTGAGTATGAGTGTGACACCCTCCCCCATCCCTTCTTTTGAGCTTAGCTATCAAGCTAATAAATGTGCTGCTTTCTGCCCAACTCTGGGGGGGAGGGGCAATATTAGTCCTCTCTAAGCTTACTAACTGACCCAATTTTGGGTAACACAAGCAACATTGTTTGATCTGTTATTGTACCAAAGGAGGAGATGGTTGTCTATAAAGGAGGGTGAAGACTAAATGCCTCTGATGAGAATGGGATTTGAACCCATGCAGGCAGAGCATAATGGGGTAGCAGTCCATCACCTTAACCACCTCATCTGAGCTGTCAAAAAACGGACAGGAGGAGAAATCTAAGGCCAGCAGAGATAGGGACACTAAGGAGTTTTTAAATACTAAGCGTAAGCAGGGTCTGAATGAGCTCCCCTCTCTCACCTAGTGAGGAGCTGGGGAAAGACTTCAGGAACAGACCGTGTTTGCATAGACACACCTACTCTGCCTAGCTATGCAGCATGATGGGGCCGCTTCCCCAAAATGACCAGTTTGAGATGGTCTTGGGTTACAAATCACTTTAGGGTTGAGTGGAATGAAATGTTATTCTCCTTCCTGTATGAGTGAAGGGCAGCAGAACATACCTAGTCCGTCCTGATGGAGGGGTAGGTGAGTGAGGAATAGCTTTTATTGGACTGCAGAGAAGTGATTGAGGACGTCACCCTAAACCAGTGGTCCCCAAAATTTCACATTGTGCCCTCTTAGCCATGGCTGTGGCCCCTCGGAAGCCACGGTCAAGAACCGGGGCTGGGAGGAGTGGGGCTGTTGCTTGCTGGGGAGAGGGGTGCGGACAGGGGTAAAGGGGTCGACGCCGGGCTGGGAGCCAGAGTCTCAGGCTGAGGGTGGGGTTGGGGAAGAGCTGTGGCAGAGTGGTGCTCCCTCCCTGCCCTCTATGTGGGCTGGCTCAGGTCCTGAGGTGCCCCCATGAATGTTCCTCTGTGTCCCCCTAGGAGTCACACCCCACATTATGGGGACCACTGAACCCTACTCGCTAAGCCGGGGCTAGTGATGCCAAACCCCCGGGAAAGGGAGAACAAGTGTGGGGGCCCCAGCACCAGAACCATGCCCCTACCTTCTGTCTGTGGCTCTACCCCCTTCCACCCATGGCCCCATCCACTGTCACTTCTGTTCCACCCCTTCCCCCACCAGCCCCACCCTATCACTCCTTTACCCCTGCCCCGCTGTGGCCCTGAGACCAGAGAAGCTCTGTGCCCCTGCTGCAGCCCCCGGGCTGTAGCAGGGAGTGGGAGCTCCTCCAGCCCTGGGGCTGACATAGGGGAGACTTTTCCAGGGGGACCTAACTTGGCCAGAGCCCCTGATCATGGGCCCCACTGTCCCCTTGGCAGTGCAAGGTTTGGGGAGGCTGAGCCCCCTTGTCATAAACAGATAGCTAAGGGTTAATGTTCTTTTACCTATAAAGGGGTAACACCAGTAACCTAAAACACCTGACCAGAGGACCAATCAGGAAACAAGACTTTTTCAAATCTGGGTGGAGGGAAGTTTGTGTGTGAGTTCTTTGTTCTTTGTCTTGTGTCTGTGGCGTCTCGTCTATGAGAGTGATTTTTCTATCTCCTGCCTTTCTAATCTTCTGTTTCCAAGTTATAAGTACAAAGATAATAAGACAATAAGTTTATATTGTTTTTTTTTTGTATTTACATGTGTGTAGTTGCTGGAATGTTTAAATTGTATTCTTTTTGGATAAGGCTGTTTATTCATTTTTTTCTTTTAAGCAAATAACCCTGTATTTGTCACCTTAATACAGAGAGACCATTTTTATGTCCTTTTCTTTCTTTTTATATAAAGCTTTCTTTTTAAGACCTGTTGGATTTTTTCTTTAGTGGGGACTCCAGGGAATTGAGTCTGCAGCTCACCAGGGAATTGGTGGGAGGAAGAAGTCAGGGGGAAAATCTCGTTGTGTTAGATTTACTAGCCTGACTTTGCATACCCTCTGGGTAAGGGGGAAGAGAGATTAGCTATCTTGGTACTTCTATTTCCAGGACTGGAAACAGGGAGGGGGGAGTCCCTCTGTTTAGATTCACGGAGCTTGCTTCTGTATATCTCTCCAGGAACCCAGGGAGGGAACACGTGGAGGGGAGGAGGGGGAAGGGAAATGGTTTATTCCCCTTTGTTGTGAGACTCAAGGCATCTGAGTCTGGGGGTCCCCCAGGGAAGGTTTTGGGGAGACCACAGTGAGCCAGGCACTGTATAAATCCCTGGCTGGTGGTAGCTTTACCAGGTCCAAGCTGGTAACTAAGCTTGGAGGTTTTCATGCTAACACCCATATTTTGGACGCTAAGGTCCAAATCTGGGAAAAAATGTTATGAAACCCCTCCCCCCTGAGCCTCCATTACGAGCCGCCCAGGCTACCACTCCTCAGTGTGTGGCCAGTCTCTGTGTTTTCTGCTGCTCGTTCTGGGGAGCCTGGCCGGCCTTAGGGGTGATGCCCCCCGATAGCCGCCCAGGGCTCCAGGGGTCAAAGGGCACCGTGTGGCAGTGCAAAGGTGCTCACTGCTCTCCCCTGCCCCAATGCTCCTCCATGGGTCCATAGAGGTTTGAGGGGAGTAAGGAGCAACCCTATGTGCTCCATGCGTCCTGGTCACTTTTCCCACTTGGGCTGTGCTGTGAGAGGAGCATCAGAAGCTGCTGCTCTCTGCCCTCCCGCTATGCAGCCCGGCTGAGGAAAGTGACCTGGATGCAGGGAGCTCGGATGATCTCACTTCTTGCCCCCACATCCCACAGCCCCTAGGGGTGCCCAGATGAGCAGCGTTCCAGGGAGGAGGGGAGGGCAGCAATGCCAGCTGCTCCATGCACACAGGTCAGTCTCCCCATGTGGGTGCAGGAGGGGGTGCAAGGGTTTCTGTGATGCCTGTTCTATCAATATCGTCACTCAATACCAGGCACTCAAATTCACCAGTCTTAGTACTTAGACGTTTAGCGTTTGTATTTAAGCACTTCTAAAATGTGTCCCATTTTAGCTGTCTGCTATTACATGATGTAATTGAGGGAGACTCTTTCATTTCACTGTTTCTCATCAGAACCTACCTGTACATTATCATCTTCCATCCTCTCCACCTTACTAGGCTATAGAGAATCCCTGTGAATAGTTCCTCTCCTAACGGATGTCTCTGTCTGAACCCTGTGCTCCTCAGCGCCTGTCGGCTTTCCCCAACTCTGAGGCTGTGTCTACACCGCACACCTTACCACGGTGCAGCTGTGCCACTCTAACCATGCCATTGTAAGGTGCGCTGTGTGGCCGTCCTTATCGCTGGGAGAGAGCTTCCCCGGCAACAAAGCCAAACTACCTCCAATGAGGGGCAGGAGCTTCGTCACCGGGAGCACAGCTCCACCTATGAAGCGCTGTTCACACTGCCGCTTTTCATGGCTCAAATTTTGGCATTCGGAGAGTGTTTTTTCTCACCGCAGAGAGACAACATTTTTAGCAACAAAAGCCGAAATTAAAAAAAACTCCTCTGCAACCTATTTAATTTTACCTTTATACAACCTTTATACTGCCTCCAGTTCTGGTGTCCTCATTTGAAAAAGATGTTGTGAAATTGAAGCTACGGCAGCAAAGAGCCACCAAATGTTCTGAGGGCTGGAGAAAAATGCCTTCCAGTGAGCTATTGAAAGAGCTCAACCTGTTTAGCTTATCAAAAGAAGATTGAAAGGTGATTTCATTGAAATGTTGAAGTGCCTTAATGGAGAGAAAAGATTGGGTATTTACGGGCTCTTGAATGGAGCAGAGAAAGGCATAACAAGACCCAATGGCTGGAAAGTGAAAAGAGACAAATTCATATTACAACTGAGGCACAATAGTCAACAGCGAGGATAATTCACCACAGGAGCAAGCTACCAAGGAAAGTGGTGGAGTCACCATCTCCTGATGTCATTTAATGAAGACTAGATGCCTTTCTGGAATGTGTTTGCCCCCAAAGTAGCTGTTATGTCATACAGATGGCCTGTGATATGCAGGTTAGATGCTCTAATGGTTTCTTCTGACCATGAAGTCGACTAATTTCTGAAAAACTGAGTGTAGCATTGGGAGCAGCGTCTGATGTTTTCCTGTCTAGCCGGCTTGCTGCCTAGAACGAACGCTCCTTGAGTGGGGTGATCCACAGAGAGTAGCTCAAACCTCCAAAGTGCCTGGCCAGGGGCAGGACATTAGCCCAGCAAGGGAGGGGTGTGGCAGTGACATCACAAAGGCCTTTTGCAGGACCTCAGACTATTGGTCAAAGGTGGTGGGGAGGTGGTGACCTCACAGAGAGATGCTGACATCAGCCAGGCAGGACAGGGGCGAGGGGCCAGGGAAACCTCGGAGACCTCTGTGTCTTTGCTTCAGCACGTTTCCTTCTCCAGGTCTCTCTTTGAGGACTGAGAGATTATTTGGGGTCATGGACGTGAGCGCCAGGAGGAACCTCTTTCGAGTTTCCTCCTTCCCTTGTAGTGATTTTACTAGAAAACAGCCGTCCCTGTTTAGAAGGTAAGAGTCTCCTGGAGGTTTGAAACCTGTTCAGTCTGATCTATCTGGTGACAAGTGAATTCTAGGCATAGAAAACACGAGCTTAAGGAGGCAGAATTTTATTGCGCACCTGGGATTTTGTCCCTAAGAATCGCTGGGGACATTAGGTTTTGTCCTTTTTGTTTCACCTCTTCCTCCATCCCTCCCTCCTCTTCTTCTCTTGCTTCTTTTGTCCTTTCTCCTGTTCCCTTCCCAACAACAGGACGGAGGTGTGTGTGTGTGTGTGTTGCAGGGAAGTCCTCTGCAGCTCCCACTATGGAAGGTCCACCCAAAAATGTGGGACTGAAATAGTGCTCGGGCAGTGATCCCCACCGGTGACCTGGGCCATCCTTTGGGCTCTCTGGTGAGAACCCTCAGCCTCCTGTCCTCAGTCTCTACCCTGATTGGTTGAGCAGGGGGTTATTGACAGGGAGGAGACTCAGGTCCTTGTTGTTCTCTTTTAAGATCAAGTAAATAAGTCAGAACCAGTTCTATCTTTGATTAATTTTGCTGCTTCTCTGCATTAATTGTCTCTGAGCAGTTGATGATTCCCTCTAACATTGCAGTTCTCCTCAAATACTTGCTGAATAATTACTGTCACTGTTGTTGGTCTGGAGCTCATCTGAGAGCACAGTATTCAGGTCATTCAATGTCTGAAATTCAAGATCCGATGCTTTGTTTGAAAATCAGGGCTCTTCGGTCCTATTCCCAACACTGCCTCTGACGGGCTGTGTGACCTAAGACAAGTCAATTCTCCTTTCTCAGCCTTAGCTTCTCCCTCTTTCAAGTAGGGATAATAATGATCCGCTCTTACCTACCTCATGGTGGGTGAAGGATGCGGATCCATTTGGGAGTGTCACTAGAAGTAGTGCATAATATGAAGTTTCCCATCATGTTTACTCAGAGCAGATTATGACATAATAGATTAGCTGAAATAGTCTATTTTATTTGTATTTTTTTATTTTGAAATTGTTAATAGTAGCAACGACTTAGCTCAGATTGAAGCATCTTATCTAATGGTTGAGATGTAAGTGTCTCCCCTTTGTGTGCGAGGAGACAATTTAGCACACTCTGACAAAGAGGAGATGCTTTTGTTTTGCAACAAAATATTTTTGCAAAGATCTTTCATCCCACTTGTTATGATTTTGAGAAACAAACTGGTTTAGTCTAAATGGGATTTTCGGACAGAAACGGTTGGAATGAAATTTTCCCACCATCTCGATTCCTGGGCTCTGGGGTGTTTTCATCTGTTAGAACAGGAGTCAGAACTGGTTGCTTCTCTTTCTGGCTCTGCCATCGCCTTATTGTGTAGGCCTTGGGTAGGTCACTTCCCTTCTCCCATCTGTCCAATCGCAACAGGAACAGTTCTCGAACTATGGGCAGTTTAGAGCCCAAGTGAGATAAGGGGCGTTAAAGCCCTCTGTGAAGGAGAAAGGGGAGTTTCACAGTGTTTAGCACCAAGGAATTCTAAAGTTTGCTAAAATGTCTAGTCTGTGGAAACAAGAAATGGTCGGGGCCAAACTTATTAACCACTGCCTTTTTAAAGCCCATTCAAAGATGTGAGTCCCTATCTTTTAGGTACCTGGGGTTCTTTGCCAGCAGCAGAGAAGAGGTTCCTGCCTCCGTTTTTGTGGCCTTAACAAACCAGGTGTTGTGCCCCAGTTCTTGTCTGAGACCCCTGAAAAAGAACATCTTCCCATCCATGAACAAGACAGGACCTATCTTTCAAAGAGGAACAAAAAGACCTCTGAGACTTACAGACTAGCTAGCCTGACTGCCATAGCTGGAGAGATCCTGCAATACATTCTTAAACACTCAGTTTGTCAGCAGCACCTACAGGATGATTTGGTTCTTATGACTAGTGAGCGTGGAATTGTCAAGAACAAATCATTCCAAACCAATCCTCTTTCCTTCTTTGGCAGGGTTCTGGGCCTGGTAGAGGTGAGTAAACAATAGATGGGATCTAGCTTGGTGTTACTAAGGCTTTTGACACAGTCCCGTAGGACATTCTCAGAAGCAATCGAGGGAAATGCAGTCCAGCTGCAATCAGTGTAATGTGGTTGCAGAGCTGGTTGAAAGCCAAGACTCCAGGAGCCCTTCTCCATGTTTAGCTGCCCAACGGGGAGGGTGAACCTAGTGGGTCTGGCAGGGATCAGTCCGGTGTCAGGTACTATTCTATATTTTCATGAATGATTTGGAAAATGGAGTGGAGAGCATGCTCCTAAAGTTTACAACTGACACCAAGCACTTTGGAGCACAGGATTGAAATTCAAAACACCCTTAACAAATTGGAGACTTGGTCTTCTTGAGCCAAACTCCATGGTTAGGGCTCTCTCTCTCTACACTGGGCTGAAGTGAAACCCCAGAGCCAAGCACTCCTCCTGGGCAGTGAGCTCCGACCTTGATTGGTCAGATGCTGCTTAGCACTGTCAGAGCAGCTTTTGCTGGGGGATTCTCCCAGCACTTTCCAATAGCGGGAAAGTATGAAATCCCCATTTGACTGCTGGGGACAGAGCCCGAGAGTGGGGAGCAACTTGCCCAAAGTCCCCAGGAAAAGGAAAACAACCAGCAGAGGAACCAATAGGAAACCCAGCAATGGAACTCAGGAGTCCTGGGGGTGTGCTATGGTGACCAGATGTCCCAATTTTATAGGGACAGTCCGAATTTTGGGGTCTTTTTCTTATCTAGGATCCTATTACCCCCCATGCCGTCCCGATTTTTCACACTTGCTGTCTGGTCACCCTAGGGTGTGCACATGTGTGGGTCCCAGCTGCTCCCTGCCCCCCTCATTGAAGCAGATGTGCAGGGTTACTGCCCTGGGAAGTGCAGGGCACCAGTGGATGTGGGGTTGGCTGGAGGTAGGGTCTGGCTTCAGGCAGGGCAAGGGCTGCGGGGCTGGCTGGCTTCAGGCAGGGGGGTGCATCAGGGGTTGGCTGGAGACAGGGCAGGGAGGATGCGGCTGGTGCAGGCAAAGCAGAAGGTGCAGGTCTGGCTGGAGACAGAGGCTGACTGCCGGCAGGGCAGGGCAGGGGGTGCAGGGCTGGCTGCAGGCAGGGCGTGGGGCAGGGCCGGTGCAAGGAAGTTTCATGCCCTAGGCGAAACTTCCACCTTGCACCCTCCCCCCCACCACACCCCTGCCCTGAGGCGCCCCACCCGTGGCAGCTCCCCCCTCCACCCTGAGGCTCCCCTCTTGTGGCAACTCTCCTACTCTGCCCTGCGGCACCCCCCTCGCCCGAGCTCACCCCTGCTCCGAGCACGAGCACCCTGAGCACGCCGTGGCCGCTTCACTTCTCCCACCTCCAAGGCTTGCGGCGCCTAAGCCTGCCAGGCAGTCAAGCACCCTCCTCTGAGCCACAGCAGCCCTGACAGTTGACAATAGAGGCACCTTAACCCCTGAGTTCCTTCAATGTGTCCCCCTCGGGGGTCCAGCTCCGATCACCAGATACTCGGGGTATGTCTATACCACCTGCCGAATCGGTGGGCAGCGATCGATCCAGCGGGGGTTGATATATCGCGTCTAGTGTAGATGCAATACATTGAGTGCTCTCCCCTCGCCTGCTGTACTCCAGCTCGGTGAGAGGCTCAGGCAGAGTCTACGGGGAGCTGCAGCAGTCAACTCACCGTGACTGTGACATTATAAGTATAATCTAATATCTCATTGAAAGGTGACAGGGCCAGAAAGAGTTAATTAACTCATCTCACCGACTGACCTGACCCGTGGGTGAACCTTAAAAACTGGTTAACAAGATATGTAAATGAACAGAGCTTTGAAATGCAAGTCTGCAGTGTTAGAGGTAGAAGGGGAGGTGTTTGCTCAGGTCTTGTGATGTCAGCAAACAAGTCTTGTCTATTGCTCTAGTTTTAATTCAAAGAGCAAAAAAAGAATATTAACATTTATGATGATACTTGAGTGAAATAGTATTATTGTCTGTGTCTCTTTGAAGGTTGTGGTAGTCTGTATCTGAAGTGTTTGATGGATGTACTAATTGCCAGGATGTTTGGAAGAAGAGTTAAGCCTATTGTTTTCTCAGGCTGAAAGGCTGCTGGAAATGTTTAAGAACCTGGGACACGATCCTTCTTCATCTCAGATCTGCTTTGGGTTTCAAGAGGGGGAAACCTTAAGCCACAAGGATTGAGATCCCCAGTCATTGTCTGGAGCCACCCTGAATATGGACATTGGATTATAACCTATGGACTATTTCTAAAAGGACTTTTGGCAACTACAAGCTCATCTCTACTTTGTATCTGAACCTCAAAAATTGAATTCAAGTCTATATGTCTATTAATCTTTTAACCAACACTCACTCTCTCTCTTTTCTTTTCTAATAAATTTTAGCTTAGTTAATAAGAATTGGCTATAGCATGTATTTTAGGTAAAATCTAAGTTATAATTGAACCTGGTTATGTGGCTGATCCTTTGGGATCGGAAGAATCTTTTCTTTTATATGATGAAGTAAGATTTTCAGGAATCATCATCATATCTAACAGGTGTGTCTGGACGGAGGCCTGAGGCTGGGTACTTTAAGGGAACTGCATGGTTTAAACGTCTAAGTAACCAGTGAGATACTACAGAAGCTGTTTTGTGCTGGCTTGGTAAATCTAAGTATTGAAATAACCAGCAGCGTTTGGGATTTGTCTGCCCTGTTTTGTTTGCAGTTCACTCTGATTGAGTGAGCTGAGCTGGCTCCCACGGGCAGCACCGTCACACCTACAGCCAGGCTGCAGAGGTCCGGGGGATCTTAGGGGCCTTGGGGTGCACAGATACCTATGTCCAGGCCATAGGGGTCCCTGGGGGGCTTAGAGAGTTTGGGGGGGACACAGATACCAATCTCCATGCTCTAGGGGTCCCATGGGGGCTTAGAGGGTTCGTGGGGGGCACATATTCCTACATCCAGGCTGTAGGGTTACCAGGGGGGCTTAGGGGGTTAGTGGGGGGCAAAGATACCTACGTCCAGGCTGGAGGCATCCTGGGAGTCTTAGGGGATTTGTGGGGGCCAAAGACACCTATGTCCAGGCTGTAGGTGTACCAGTGGGTTTTAGGGGTTCGAGTGGGCACAGATACGTATGTCCAGGCTGTATCGTTCCCAGGGGGGGTTAGAGATTTCGTGAGGGGCACAGATATCTACGTCCAGATTGTAGATGTCCCGGGAGGGGGGGGTTAGGGGGGTTGTGGGAGTGCAAATACCTATTTCCAGGCTGTAGGGGTTCCTGGGGGCTTAGAGGGTTTCTGAGGGGCACATATACCTACATGCACACTGGAGTGTCGCAAGGGGCTTATGGAGTCTATATGGGGTACAGATACCAATGTTCTGGCTGTATAGGTCCCTCGGGGGCTTAGGGGGTTTGTGGGAGGCACAGATACCTACGTCCAGGCTGCAGGGGTCTCGGAGGGGCTTAGGGTCTGTCACGGAGTGTGGGGGGTCTGATCCTGCACCCCTCTTCCTGGGACTCACAGTGACTCTCAGCCAGCCAGTAAAACAGAAGGTTTATTGGACAACAGGAGCGAAGGATACAGCAGAGCTTGGAGGCACAAGCAGGACCCCACAATCAAGTGCTTCTAGGGGTTCAGGAAACTTAGTTCCCAGTTTGGGAATCCCTGAATTCCAACCACCCAGACCAAAACCGAAACTGAACTAACCCAACTCCCTCCAGCTGGCCATTTCCTGTGTCCAGCTTCCCGGGCAAAGGTGCTGACCCCTCATCCCGCCTAGCTCAGGTTACAGGCTGAGCACGTGTCCGGTCCTAAAGTCACCCCCTGCTCTCCCATCCCCCACACAGACAGTCCCTACTCCATCACAGTAACGCACAGAGCATTTCCCGCATGGAACAACAGTGACACCATGTGGCCACACTGGGTAATGCACAGAGCATTTCCTGCATGGAGCAACAGTGACACCATGTGGCCATGAAGGGAAATGCACAGAGCATTTCCCACATGGAGCAACAGTGACACCGTGTGGCCAGGCAGGGTAATGCACAGAGCACTTCCTGCATGGAGCAACAGTGACACCGTGTGGCCACACTGGGTAATGCACAGAGCATTTCCTGCATGGAGCAACAGTGACACCATGTGGCCATGAAGGGAAATGCACAGAGCATTTCCTGGATGGAGCAACAGTGATTCCATGTGGCCACGCAGGGTAATGCACAGAGCATTTCTCTCATAGAGGAACAGTGACAACATGTGGCCATGCAGGGTAATGCACAGAGCATCACGCCTATGTAGAGGCTGTAGAGATCCCTGGGGGGCTTAGAGGTCGTGGGGGCACAGATAGCTACGTCCAGGCTGGAGACATTCTGGTGGGCATTAGGGGCTTCATGAGGGGCACAAATATCTACGCCAGGGCTGGAGAGGTCCCTGGATGGCTTAGGGGGTTGTGGTGAGCATAGATACATACGTTCAGGCTGTAGTGGTCCCTGGGGGTTTAAGGAGTTGGTAAGGGTCACAGAAACCTACGTATGGTCTGGAGGGGTCCCTGGGGGACTTAAGGGTTTGTGGTTGCGCAGATACCTACGTACCGGTTGGAGGGGGCCCTGGGGAGCTTAGGGGGGTTGTGTGGCGTACACATAGCTACAACCAGGCTGGTGGGGGCCCTATGGGTCTTAGAAGGCTGGTGGGGGGCAGAGATACCTATGTAGGGACTGGAGAAGTCCTGGGGAGGGCTTTGGGGGTTCCTGGAAGTCACAAATATCTACGTCCAGGCTGGAGGAGTTCTGGGGGTATTAGGGAGTTGTGCGGGGGCACAGATACCTATATCGAGGCTGTAGGGGTCCTGGGGTTGCTTTGGGGCATTTTGGGGTACAGATACCTACTTCCATGCTGTAGGGGTCGCTGGGAGGATCAGTGGGTTCGTGAGGGTGCATAGATATCTACGTCCGGTCTATAGTGCCTCGTCCCCTCTTGAACTGCCGCTGCCCACTCCCTTGGAAGAGCTGGGGAGGGAACGCAGCGCCCCGCCCCCACAGGAATGGCCACTCCCCAGTCCCCTCGCAGAGCTGGAGAGGGAACCCAGCGCCCCACCCCCGCTGGAACGGCCGCTCCCAAATCCCTTCACAGAGCTGGGAAGGGAAATCAGTGCCCCGCCCCCTCAGGAATGGCTGCTCCCCAGTCCCCTCGAAAAGCTGGGGAGGAAAGGCTGCACCCCACCCCTGCTGGAACGGTCGCTCCCCAGTTCCCTGGCAGAGCTGGGAAGGGAACCCAGCGCCCCGTCGCCACTGGGACCTCCGCTCCCCAGTCCCCTTTCAGAAGTGGGGAGGGAAAGCAGCGCTCTGCCCCCGCAGGAACTGCCACTCCTCATCCCCCTGGCAGAGCTGGGGAGGGAAGGCAGCATCCTACCCCTGCTAGCACGGCTGCTCCCCAGTCTCATCGCAGAGCTGGACAAGGAACCCAGCGGCCCACCCCCCAAGGAATGACAGCTGCCCAGTCCCCTCACAGAGCTGGGACGGAACCCAGCGCCCCGTCCCTGCAGGAACGACCGCTCCCCAATACCCTGGCAGAGCTGGGGAGGGAAGGCAGTGCACCGCCCCCACAGGAACTGAAGTACCTCAGTCCCCTCGCAGAGCTGGGGAGGGAAGGCAGCGCTCTACACCTGCTGGAAAGGTCGCTCCTCAGTCCCATCGCAGAGCTGGGAAGGGAACCTAGTGCCTCACACATGCAGGAACGACAGCTGCCCAGTCTCTCTGTCCTAGCATTCTTTCTTAAATTTCAACCTTAGAGTCCAGAAAATGAGATACTAGCATGAATTTCCCTAAGCTTAATTACCAGCTTAGATCTGATAGGCTGCCACCACCCAAAAAGATAGTGTTTTGGGGCACTCTGACCTCCCCAACCTTCCCTGGGGACCCCAAGAACCCAGATCCCTTGGGTTCTTAAAACAAGGAGAAATAAACCATTCCTCCACCTTTTTCCCTCCCATAACTTCCCTCCCTGGGCTATCCTGAGATACTGATCCAACCTCTTAAATCACCATACAGAGAAGCATCTCCCTTCCCTTCCACAAAGAGGCAAACAGATTCAAGGAAAGCAGAGAGAGATTTTATCTCTCCCTCCTCCCGTCTCACCCACCCTTCCTGGTGAGTTATCCCAGTCCCCTGGGATAAAACAAGGAAAACAAGAAAGAAAAAAAAATCAATCAGGTTCTCTAAAAAGAAATCTTTTAATAAAAAAAAGAAAAAAGTAAAGAATTATCTCTGTAACTTCAAGATGTAAATATTACACGGTCTTATAGCTTACAGACACCAGAAAGAGACTTTCCCCCCAGTACCAATACAAATCAAAATATTCCCAGCAACTACACATATAAAAGTTAACCAGCCAGATCCACAATTGCAAATAGAGTAAAACAGTCAAAAAGCCTAAACCACCTGTTTTACTTACTGTATGAAAAGAAACTTAGAGAGCCTGTAGTAATGTCTGGTCTCTCTCAGACCCTCCGAGAGAAGAACACACAACGGACAAAGAACACACACAAAAACTTCCCTCCACCCAAATGTAAAAGTATCTTGTCTTCTGATTGGTCTTCTGGTCAGGTGTCCAGTTCCCTGCTTGTAACCCTTTACAGGTAGAAGAGACATTAACCCTTAACAATCTGTTTATGACACTCTCACAGAGCTGGGAGGGGAACCCAGTGCCCCACCCCGGGGGAACGACAGGGGGCCAGTCCCCTCGCAGAGTTGGGGATGGAAGGCTGCGCCCCTCCCCTGCAGGAATTGCCACTCCCCAGTCCCCTGGCAGAGCTGGGGAGGGAGGGCAAAGCCCCGCCACCGCAGCAATGGCCGATCCCTGGTCTCCTGGCAGAGCCGGGGAGGTAACCCAGTGCCCTGAGCCGACAGGAATGGCCGCTCACCAGCCCCTCGCAGAGCTGGGGAGGGAATCCAGTGCCCCGCCCCCGCTGGAACTGCCGCTCCCCAGTCCCCTGGTAGAGATGGGGAGGGAAGGAAGCTCCGCACGCCCGCAGGAGCGACCGATCTCCAGTCACCTCGAAGAGCCGGGGAGGGACGGCTGCGCCCTGCCCCCGCAGGAATGGACACTGCCTAGTCCCATCGAAGAGCTGGAGAGGGAGCCCAGCGCCCTGTCCCCACAGGAAATGTCACTCTCCAGTCCCCTTGCAGAGCCGGGGAGAGAAAAGCAGTGCCCTGCTCCCGCAGTAACGGCAGCTCCCCAGTCCCCTCGCAGCGCCCCGCCCACCCAGGAACGGCTGTGCCCAATTCCCCTCGCAGAGCTGGAGAGGGAACCCAGCACCCTGCCCCTCCAGAAATGGCTGCTCCCCAGTCTCCTGGCAGAGCTGGGTAGGGAACACAACGCCTGGCCCCCGCAGGAACGACCACTCCCCAGTCCCCACGCAGAGCTGGGGATGGAAAGCAGCGCCCCACCCCCCTGGAATGACGGCCCCACAGTCCACTCGCAGAGGTGAGGAGGGAACGTAGCACCCGTCCCCGCAAGAACGGCCTCTCCTGACTCCCCTCGCAGAGCGGGGAGGGAACCCAGTGTCCCGCCCCCAATGGAATGGCCAGTCCCCAGTCCCCTCGAAGAGCTGAGGAGGGAAGGCAGCGCCCCGCCCCCGCAAGAACGGCTGCTAGAGAGTCCCTTAGCAGAGCAGAGGAGGGAACACAGTGCCCTGCCCCCGCAGGCACAGCCGCTCCCTTGTCCCCTGTCAGAGTTCATCAACTATTAATGAAAACTAGGGTTGACAAGTCATATTCTTTGTAATATCAGGATGGTGGAATGGTCTAAAGTGCTAGTTATAAGACTCTTTTTTGTCTAATCCCTTGGGTGTTCTGGTCTCTGCATAGAGACGTGGTTTCACATCCCACTCCTGATATTACCATTAATTCTATCCAGAGAAAATGGTCTCACTTCAGTCTCCTTTGGAACAACAGAACACCATTTGCTTAGCTTTTCTATTCCAGTAGCTGTGAGAGAAGCTCCAAACCAGGGGGAAACAGGGCCTGTTCTCTCGACCCATCAGTTTTTGTCTTCCTTCATTCCAAGCCATTTCCTCAAATACATCCATATTTCCCACACTTTTAGGAAACTTTAGAGTCATCATTTAATTGCCACACAACTGTACTTATGAAGTGAAGTGAAACACAACATTTTTTGGATATTCTTGCAGAAGAGTTTTGTTTTCTGACCTGGAATTGAACAGGGGCTACCCGAGGGGGACAATGCTGCTCCCTTTTCTTGACTCATCCAAAAAACATAAGTTCGTGGTGCCCTTTGTTTCCTTGTTCTTCAAACACCTGTCAGGGACGGCCTAGGGAGACTTGGCCCGGACTCTCAGGGTCCCTCCCTGCCCTACCTTTCTATATGATTCTGTTGTGTGGGTTTGTGCTGTGTCGTTGTCCCACACTGAGCTGTTTTGCACAGTGTCACTTTGCACTCTGATGCATTGTTTCATGTTGTATGGTTTTTGCACTGGCTTGTGTTGCACTGGTTTGAGCTGAGCTCTTTTGCAGTGCGTCATTTTGCCCCATGGGGGGTTCATTTGCATGGTGCTGAATTGTCGGGCTTTGCACTCCTACGTGTTGTCACTTTGTGCTGTGGAATATCAGTTCACACTGAATTGTTAGATGGGGTGTTTCCACTTTTGTTGTTGTTTGTATTGTATTGCGATGGCATCGAATTATAGAGCTGTACGGCTGCAAGGGCCCTGGAGAGGTCATGAAATCCAGCCCTCACTGCTGAAGCGGGGCCAAGCAGAGACGATGCATTGGGGGCATGTGGGATCAAGTGCCCACAGCAGTCGGCCCAGGCAGGGAGCAGAAGGAGGGAACCAGAGCCAGAGCAGGTTGTCTATGGGACCAAGTATATGCAGAGTATCCTTGACAGAGGTTTGTTCAACCTGTTCTTAAAAACCTCCTAGGACAGAGACTCCACAGAAACCCTTGGGAGCCTATTCCAGAGCTTAACTACCCTCAGAGTTAGAAAGCTGTTCCCAACATCTAACGTGAATCTCGCTGGCTGCAGATTAAGTCCATTACTTCTTGTCCTACCATCAGTGGACATGGAGACCAATTGATCATTGTCCTATTTATAAAGACCAAACTTTTCCTTCTGCAATCATCCGTTAACTGGTTATTATCCCCTCTTCTTGCCTGGGGTACAATGGAAGAGGAGAAAATACTCTCTTAACATAGGATGCAAATGTCAGTTTGTTCTCTCTTCATGTTTTACTGAAGCTCAGAGAGAGGAAGAAACATGACCTGCCAAAGAGCACAGAGAGTTAGTTTCATTTTGATCTGTGACTATTACCAGAAGAGTGACACCTAAGATTTGTCGCAACCACCCACCATGGGGCTTGATTTTATGATGGTGGGATTAAGAGCATCATGCTCTACCAACAGAGCTAACTAGATTTAAAGTCAGTCAACTGCCCAGTTCCAGTGTAGAAGGAGCCTGAGGGTGTTTATTTGTGAGCTGATGTTCCCTGTCTGACATTTGCCTTCTTTCCTGGTTTGTTATGTCTTCAGCGAGCAAACCAGAGCTGTCACAGGGCTGGTTAGATGCTGCTTTCTAGACCAGAGAGCTGGGGTTAATTTAGCATGCTGCTGCCATCGGCTGGTCAGAGTAACCAGGGCGGGAGGTTGGAATTTAGGTTTCTCCCACCAAGGGGAGGTGCTGTTGGACTCATCTAGTGGGGGAGAGTCTGAAAAAGTTTCTCGGTTCCCAGAGAGGGGACAGACAAGCTGGTGCCACACACCCATTTTCATAGGGAATCAGGCCCCCCCTTGGGAAAAACTCAAAAGAAGCCCAAACCCAGGAGTGTCAGAGAAGAGAATCACTGTTTGCTTTAAGAGATGGGTGAGGGAAACCTGCAGTTCCTTAGATCCCTCCAGCACCAGATAGAACCATTTGTGGGGAAAGTCTGGGGAAGCCAACGAGGACAAGGAGGGGGAAAAAGGCCTTGCAGCTGTTGTACAATCATCATACTCTCAGCAGAAGGGTCCGGGGAGCTCTGCTCTCAGAACTCACAAGATGGCAAAGCTCAGAGCCCCGTTCCACGGAGTCAGACTGTGATCAGCTCACAGCGAGGGGGAGCAACACCCCTTCCTTGGTCTCTATGCCAAAGCTTCTATCAGCTCAGTGTCCTTCCTGCAAGAGTCGGCTGCTGAGAGGGTTGCGATGGGGTAATTGAAGACAGAGGAGGATTGTTCCTCCTGGGTTTTTATGTGTGTTTCTGTGATCCTGCTGGAGGAAGCATCATTCGAGTTTGTTTCAGTGGCTTGTGTAGAGCTGAGGTTGTGACCCTGAGTACAGGGGTTCCTGCACTCTCTGTTCTTAACCCCTCAGGGAGTGGACAATGGAGCAATGTCAGAAAGTGGATAGAAAGTAGCCTAAGAAAGTGTAGCATAAGTGGAAAAAAAAAACATCAGCTCTCTAGTGGTCTAGTGTTTAGGATTTGGCACTTTCACTGCCATGGCCTGGGTTTCCCAGTCAGGGAAAAGTAACTTTAAACCAAAAAAGCTTCAGTTATTCTTCACTTGCAATGTAAACAAGCCTGTGGTTTTTTCCTGATTCCTCCATCTTCCCAGCGTCTCCATGGCAGGGCTGGCTCCAGGCACTAGCGCAGCAAGCAGGTGCCTGGGACGGCCAATGGAATGGGGAGGCTTCTGCGGCAGTTGGGCCCTCTCAGTCCCTCTCGGAGGGAAAGACTTGCTACCAAAAGTGGCAGAGGTAGAGCTGCCGCTGATTGCAGCTTTTTTATATTTTCTTCCACTTGGAGTGGCAAAAATGCTGGATCTGGACCTGCTCCATGGAAAACAATTTGTTAAATCCCAGATGAGTGGAGTTCTATCAGTTCTCAGCCTGAGTCCTTAGGTCTTAATCCTGAGGATATTGTCCCATCATGGGGCCATTTCCCTCCTCTCTTTCATACAGAAGCACAATTTTCCTTGCACAGACACAGGAACAGCAAGATCTTTCTCTGTCCCTTGTGCAAAGCAGGGGGCCAAATTCCATGGAAACAATGGATGAGTTGGGGCCCTGGGCACATCCAGACCTGGCAGTGAGCTGTTCCCTCCCCTCTTTCTTTATGCCCCTGTTGTTATTTCATGGATTGTCTGGGATGGGGGAAAAGCTGAGTTCACTCCAGGTGAAGGGTAAAAAGGACCCTCAAAGTCTCAGGACCCAGCCCCTGCTACCAGGATCACCGAAGTGCTGGGGATTTGAGTAGGAAAGGGACTGTGTGAATTGTCAAGGTGGGGAATGAATAACAATCTACAACTAGATCCACCTCATTAACCACGGACACAGGCTAATCCTGCTGCAGATAGAAGGGAAACTGGGAGTGATTCTTTGCTGTGCAGCCATGGAAACAATGACCCAATTGCACCGCAGTGAATGTGCTGGGGAAGCTGGACTTTACAGGCAGGTGGCAATAGCAGATCCTAGAAATAATTGGAGCTTCCCACACCACTCCTGCCACCAGGGTCAGGTGTTGAGCGACTCACAGCGCCCCTCCCCTCTCATTACCTTCCAGCAGGAGGTGGCCGCTCTCCCCACCCAATGCGGGGGAGAGGGATGAGTGTATCTCTGCACCCTGAGTCCGGGGCACACACTCTCTCTGCCCCACACATCAATTCTGGCCCTGCTGAAAAGTGACCCTAAGAACCAGCAGCCTCCAGGACAGCAGGTTTGGCCCTCAGAGCAGGGAATGTGTCCTCTATGCTGCTCTTAGGCCACTGGATGCTCTGGGACTAGGAGGGCTCTGAGTATGAGCTACAGCGTATCTAGGGATGTAACTCAGTGATAGTAGCATATGCTTTGCATGTATGAGGCCCTGTGTTTCCAGGTTCTTTGTTGCACTCTGCTGCTTTGCTCATGGCCAGCTGGGATGTGGCCCAGCAGTCTCCCTGCAGGAGTTTTAATCCTGCTGAGTGAGGGGCACATGCCAATTGAATGCAAGGTCTGGGGGGGTTTCTGCTCCTAAGTCACCTTGGTACATTTAAGATTCCCATCTGCTTTGCTGCTTGGGACAAGGGTAGATGAGAAGGGCGAATCCTCCAGCACTGGAGGGAAAGATCCCATCTGCACAGACAGAGAGGCAGACTAGACTTATTTCTTGTCTGGGCCCAATCTTTTCTCCTGGTATAGCCCTTGTTCCAGCTCAGGTGATAGCTAGGGGATGTCTCATGACTGCAGCCATGTTTGTTCAGTTCCACCCCCTTATACAGCTTTGTTACAAGGCAGGAACCTTTTGTCTCTCTCCTGTGGAAAAGCCCCAGGTTTAAGATGGATTCCTGTACCAGGTGACATGGAACAACATGTCCTGTGAGACCTCAAGCCTTCACTCTTCTTGGCCTGACTCACAGATGGTGCAGGACAGAGCCATCTGCAGTCAATTGTCCTGGTTAATGAGAGCCATCAAGATTCCAAACCACTATTAATGGCCCACACTTTGCATCATTGCAACAGGACCTCAGAGTTATAGTTCATATTTCTAGTTTCAGATACAGGAATGATCGGTTCATACAAATAGGATGAACACACACAGTAGATTATAAGCTTTGTAATGATACCTTACAAGAGATCTTTCACATGAAGCATAGTCCAGTCACTTTATATTCACACTCATTAACATATTTTCATAAAATCACATGGAGTGCAACTTCACAGCAGGGAAAGGGTTTTACTAGGACACCTGGGAGCAGTTGAGTTTCATGTACAGGCTGTAGTATTAGTTCCTCCAGGTTTCTCATAAGCACACAGGGACCTTAATGGATGCTCTCGATACAGGAATGGCCCAGACACGATAAAGTGATGGCAATTGTATTTTCCTTTTTTATTTTTGCATTTCCAATGACATTTCTGTCTGTGATTTTATTTTGCTTTGTATAACTGTGTTTTCTCCTGGATTTGATATTTAACTAAAAAAAGAATAATGCCTCAGGGCAGTTGATGGAGGATCAGGCTGGGGCTAGGACTGCTAAGAGAGCGAGAGTAGCAGGTTTTCTGTACTGTTTCTCGCTTTCTTTTTCTTGATTAGTTTCTCTTCTGCACGAAATTTGCCTCTTTTACATGTGAGCCTGGTTAGCTCAGTTGGACATCAGACTTTTAGTCTGAGAGTACAGGATCCAAGTCCCTGGTCAAGCAGACACATAGTTCCCCCTGTGATATCCCTCGAGAACTTCGGAAGGACTCTTCTTGACTTCAGTTTTTCCTTTTCAGAAATTAGCCTTTCCTAGGAATGGCCCTTTACTGCCTGGGACTGAAGATGCTACTTCCTCACCTGTCCATTGACCTCGCAATCTGGAGGAAGAAAGGCTTCTGGGCCTGCAGCAAAGCTCCGTGCGCTGAATTTTTGAACAAATGCAGGACTAGCCAGAGATGCATGTTCCCACTGAGTCCTCCCTGCCAGAAGTCAACAGAGATCAAAGGCTCCCAGGCTGGTCCCATGGTTTAAGGGTCAGCACTCAGGACTTTGAACCCTGAAATCAAAGTTTAAGTCTCAATGAGACCTTGGGGTCCTTTGGTTGCCGGCTAACCATCTTGGGATTTCCAAAGCTTCATCCTGCTCTCCCAAATGACATGGTAGCCTGATCTAATATTTAACTAAAAAATAATTTATCTGGGCACCAAATGGAGGAGCAAGATGGAACTAGGGCTGCTAAGGGAGCAAGAATAGCAAATTTTCTGAATTTTCTGTCCTCTTTTTCTTGACTAGTTTCTCTTCTGCATCAAACTTTCCTTTCTTTGTGTGAGCCTGGCTAGCTCAATTGGTAGCACATCAGACTTTTAATCTGAAAGTCCAAGGTTCAAGTCCCTGGTCAGATAATGAAGGGGACTTTTCCTCCTGTGGTATTCCCCCCAAAACTGAAGAAGGCATCTCTTTAGGATGTTACTTAACATTGCTCCCCCTACCCCTGCAGGGCTTGGTCCCCTCTAAGAAGGGCCATGTACTGCCTGGGACTGAAGGGGCAACTTCCTCACATGCCCACTGGCTTCTCAGTCTGGATTAAGAAAGGCGTTTCTGGGAGCTGCAGCAAACTGCTGCATGACAACTTGGTGAGTAAATGCAGGGCTGCCCCCACAGGATCATCCACACCAGAGCTCAGCACAGGTCTGGGGGATCCCTATTGGTCCTATGGTATAAGGGCCAGCACTCAGGACTTTGAATCCTGCAATCTGAGCTGAAGTCTTGTTGGGATCTGAGGATGGACAATTTCTGTGCCACAAACCCTGCTGGGTCTTCCAAGGCTCTGTCTTGCTTTCTCAAAGGCCATGAAAGCCTGTCTTTTACCTGCCGGCTGTTGTGACTTGAGCACAAGAGGGGACGTTTGATCCAGAAACCTGGCCGTGCCTGGAGTCCTGTAGGTAGGAATGCGATCTGCATTTCCTCTGAGTCCTGAAGCTGGGCTGCAGCCTGGCCTAGGAGGCAGCCCTATTGGTTGACCTACTGGCCCAAAGTCACTTGTGCAGTGTTGGTGTCCACAGGAATACTGAAGGGCCTAAGGGAGGGAGGCTCAATACTCTCCCCTATCAGTCAGGGAGGAAGAGAAGGGCTCAAGAGTGGGCAGGTTGATGGCTGGGCCTTCTAGCATTCGGTTGGGGACGAGGTGGGGAATGCGAACTGGGAGAAGCGGTGGCTGGCCTGTTAGGAATATCTCAGCCGGTGGCATAAGTGGACCTTGTCATTAGCCTACAAAGTTGTGATGCTCAAGACTTATCTTTTGGCTGTGGGAAATTTCCTCAGCCATGTGTTTCCCCCTGCTCCACGAGTGCTGCTGAGACCAAACAGGATGGCCTTCCTAGCCAATGGGAGCTGCGGAGTTGGTACTCAGGGCAGGGGCAGTGCATGGAGATGCTTCCCCACCCTGGGGGATGCTGGGACATGCCAGCCACTTCTGGGAGCGGCACGGAGGGACAGAGGTTGAGTGGGCAGGGAGTCACATCAATGTTGCTGGCACATCTCTGCATGATTCCCATGGCAGCACCAAACAAGGGATGTTTTCCACTGCCCAGGAGACCCAGCCAGGGACTGATGTGCTGGAGATATGTTGGGAAAGGGACTGTCTGAATTCCCAAGGCAGGGAATGAACAATCTACAGCAATATAATTAACCACAAACACACTCTAACCATGCTCCAGCCAGTAGGGAAATGAGCAGGAATTCTTGCTGTTCAGCCAGGGCCAAATGTACAGAGCTGCACAGCAGTGAGTGAGCTGGGGAAGCTGGTCTGAGCAAACAATTGGAAATGACCCTTCAGTAAGAACAGAACCAGATTGTAGAAAGGCCCCTGTGTTAAGTGGTTGTGGCTGAGGGCTTAGGGAGCTGGGGTATGACACCATAGGGGTCTTTCTGTGGAGGTTTGATTCTTGCCAGCTAGGGAAGGCTTGTGTGTGGTGTCTTCATGGCTGTACTTTCAGTGATGCAGGTTTCTCTATCCCATTGTTCCATGGGCATCCTACTAGATTGCCAACTGCCTTTCAACTGCAGTGTGGAGACTGTGTATGGGGCGAGACAGTGAATGTGTCGAAGTACGTAGGAGCAGATCATTATTATCCCTACTTGAAAGAGGGAGAAGCTAAGGCTGAGAAAAGAGAATTAACTTGTCTTAGGTCACACAGCCAGGCAGTGGCAAAGTTGGGAATAGGACCCAAGAGCCCTGATTTTCAAACTAACCATCAGATCTTGAATTTCAGACATTGAATGACCTGAGTAAAGTGCTCTCAGATGAGCTCCAGACCAACAACATTGCACAGTAATTATTCAGCAAGTATTTGAGGAGAACTGCAATGTTACAGAGAATCATGAACTGCTCAGAGACAATTAATGCAGAGAAGCAGCAAAATTCATCAAACATATAACTGGTTATGACTTATTACCTTGGTCTTCAAAGAGAACAACAAGGACCTGAGTCTCCTCCCTGTCAATAATCCCCTGCTCAACCAATCAGGGTAGAGACTAAGGATGGGAGGCTGAGGGTTCTCACCACAGAGCCCAAAGGATGGCCCAGGTCACTGGTGGGGATCACTGCCCGAGCACTATTTCAGCCCCACATTTTTGGGTGGACCTCCCAGAGTGGGAGCTGCAGAGTATGTCTACACTAAGGGATTATTCTGATTTTACATAAACCAGTTTTGTAAAGCAGATTGTATAAAGTCGAGTGCACGTGGCCACACTAAGCACATTAATTCGGCGGTGTGTGCTTCCATGGTCAGAAGCTAGCATCGATTTCTGGAGCACTCCAGTGTGGGTAGCTATTCTATAGCTATCCCATAGTTCCCGCAGTCTCCTCCGACCCTTGGAATTCTGGGTTGAGATCCCAGTGCCTGATGGGGCAAAAATCATTGTTGCGGGTGGTTCTGGGTAAATGTCGTCACTCATTCCTTCCTCCGGGAAAGCAACGGCAGACAATCATTTCACGCCCTTTTTCCCTGGATTGCCCTGGCAGACACCATAGCATGGCAACCATGGAGCCTGTTTTGCATTTTGTCACTGTCACCGTATATGTACTGGATGCCGCTGACAGAGGCAGTACTGCAGCACTACGCAGCAGTATTCATTTGCCTTTGCATGATAGCAGAGATGATTATCAGTTGTTCTGTACCGTCTGCTGTGCCATTGTAAATTGGCAATGAGATGATTGTTATCTGTTGTTTTGTGCTGTCTGCTGCTGTCATGGGTGATCCTGGCTGATCTTTGCTGAAGTTGGCCAAGAACGCAAAGACAAAAATAGGAATGACTCCCCTGGTCATTCCCTCCTTTACGTTGTGTCTAAAAATAGAGTCAGTTCTGCCTAGAATATGGGGCAAGTGTACTAGAGAACCAGTGTATCAGAGAGCACAGCTGCTCCATTTTGGATCCTGGAGAAATGATGAACTACATGCCTTTCTAAGGGGTGCCCCTACAGCAAACACACCTGTTGCTTCCCTGCTCCCCCAACCCTCCTGAGCTACCGTTGCAGTGTCCCCACATTTGTGTGATGAAATAATAAAGAATGCAGGAATAAGAAACACTGACTTATTAGAGATAAAATGAGGGGGAGGCAGCCTCCAACTGCTATTAGTCCAGGCATGACATTAAGCAGTGCAAGGGAGAGGAGCCCAGCATCCTGCTGCTATGGTAGTCCAGGCAGTACAGAATCTTTTCTTCACACATGAAAGGCAGCGGGCCCTTTAAATCATCTCCCAAGCCCCCATGCTGGAGCCCTGGGGAGCAAATCACTGCTGTGGATGCTGCTCTCTCCAGCTTTGCGAACACAGAGCAGGGGCGGCAGAAGCTTCCTTACAGTGGGAGGGGGAGGGGCACCGTTGTCCGAACTGTGGCACCCTTATGACACCCCTTCCTAAGGACCCTCACTCACAGCACCTCTCCCCTCGAGGCCACACCCACAGAACGCCTTTTCCCCAAGACTGTACCCTTTCCCCTCCCCTTCATCATTTGTCCTAACAGCCAATAAAGAGTGGTGGGGCCATGGCCCTCTAACCCCCCTGTTCCAGCACCTCTGACACAGAGCTAAGCAGGCAGCAGTGTGTACGTGTATGTGTGTGTGTGTGTGTGACAGAGAGTGCTGTGCTGTGCTGAGCTGAGCCAGTGAGAGAAGAGGGGCTGATGTCGGGGCTGTCCCCTGCCTCAGGACTGGTTGCTTCCAGCAGCTGTCTGAACTTAGAGACAGTGTGCCGACACATTCACTCTTCCAAAATGCACACACTGTCTCTCCTCCCCACACGCACACGCTCTCTACCCCACCACGCACATTGCAGTTGAAAAGAGCTGGCAATCTAGTAGGATGCCCATAGAACAATGGGATAGAGAAACCTGCATCATGTGATGCTGTACCAGCCCGTGAGGCATTGCAAACCCTTCCCAAAGCACCCTGCAGCCAGTTGCACAGTGGGATAGCTACCCACAGTGCACTGCTCTCTGTGGTGATCCAAGAGATTCTAGCATGGATGTGCACTCGTGACACAGGGTAGACATGCAACAGCTGTTCAATTAAAACACTTTAACTAAAGCCATATCACCCATTAGTGTAAGTCTAGCTTGAGAGTGAGACAAGGCCCAGCTCTGTTAAAACTAAAGAACCACAACTTCCTCTGTAGTTTGACTGCAGATCAAGTGGTCCTTGGTTCAAATCCAAGTACCACCTCACACACCTGTTCCTTCAATAAAAATAATTCCATTTCCAGTATGTTCAGGAACTCCACTAAATAGGGACCCCTGAAATGAATGGACACACTCAATGTTTTCCTCTGCAAATGCATAAAAATCTAGCAAACATGTCCCCCAACTGAAATCACTTCCAATCCTCTAAGTCTCTAGGTTTGTTTTCATCAATTAAACAACGGCACATGAAGACGCATTTGCAGGTCCTTGGCCTCCATGGGCTACAGTGTGCAGAAGAACAAGAACCACATCCACTTGGGAGGAATGGACTAGTCTGTATTACATTTGGTAAGTAAGTTGCCATTGGGACCGAAAACTCTACTGGAGGTGGACAGGAGCCGTTACAAAAATAAAATAACCAAGATTTACCAAACTCCTTGTTACACATTCAATCCTCTGTTTGTGCACACGGCATCAATTGGGGCTTTAATAAATGGCAGCCTTCCTTTAACACAGATCGTTGTTCCTTGTGACTTTCAGATGCATTTGAATGGCAGCTGTTTAGAGGTCATGTGCTGCTAGTTCATGAGCAGCAGCAGAGTCTCTGTACGTTTACCAACCGTAGAGCTGTGCATGTCTGCATCCAAGTAACTGCAGAGTCAGTGTAGTACCAGACAATTAATTGCACAGTTTCACTTTCCGGTCTCATTGATCATTTGGGTAGAAACAGCAATGGTTTGCTGGTTTTTGGTTTTTTTTCCCTTCATTTTCTCCTAAGGAATGTGTGATCTTGAGCATGTTATTTTAAGTTCCCTGCGGGTCAGGAAAATTCCATCTCCTTGAAATAGGTGGGGAAGTGACCTGTTTGTGTAACCTAGAATAACAGAGCTTTTATAAAGCAGTTTTGCCTTTAATATACTGGGATAAAGACAGTAAATAGTAAATTCTACAGCCAGACACCAGGCCAGGATCAATTGATGGGGCCAGGATCAATTAATTACAGAAGAAACAAACTCTTGGGAAGTAGATGTAATTTGTCCCCAAACCTTTCTTTATTCTCATATGCTCTGAGGGATTCTCTTCCAGAGGGCAGAGTTAAGGTTATCTGGGCATGTACCCTCACTCTGTATTCCCTGTTTTTCCAGAATTTGAGTTTTACTGAACTTGATGTTCTGGAAGGTAAGAGATATTCACAGTCAAAGTTAACTCTGCGTTAATAAAGGTTTTGTTAGTGGCAAATAATGAGACTAATCCCTCACTGCGGTAATTCCACTGACTTCAGTGTACTCATCCTCATTTCTAGTTCCAAAAAAATAAGCAAATTAAAACAACCTTGAGAACTAAAATACTGTGAGAAAATGGAAATTTTAGTAGCTCAAATAATTCAGTTTCTTCTGTGTCTTGTGCGTGTGTAAATGGCACAACATGTTAATTTCTAAGCACATCTTTCTTAACTTCTTCAAATATTCTGTAGTACATTAACTAGATCAAGTGGGTTGTTCAATGGAGGGAGGTTTTCATGCATTGCCCAAAACATATTTTTCATGTTATGTAAATGAACACAACTCATTGAATACAAAATTGTGTATTTCATGCCGTGAACTGAGTCGGTAGGTCAAATTAATAGGCTTGTTTTTTCTCTGTCTCTCTCCATGAAAAAAGGAAGAAATCGTGAAAATGCCCATGGAGAGAGGGTGTTTCTGAGAGCTGGGGTAGATATGGAGATATTTATGAAAGGAGGAGAGGCCAAAGTAGGGCCTTAGCTGGAACAAATGGGGAGGTTTTTTGTGCAGTTTCATTTCAGCCAGCCTCACATCCTGTAGTCCCTACTTCACCACCCCACCAACAAAGCCACCTGTGACTCCTAAGACAGCCCCACTGCAAAAACTGCAGAACCCTCAGCACTCCCTCTCCTAGCTGGATCCCCTGGCAGCCAGAGCTCTCCACAGAACTGCTGTGGTTGCTCTCCTGAGTGTCTGATCAAGGATGGCTACCGGCTTCTCCTGAGAATGCAGCTGAGAAATGACTCAACCTTCTCTAGATTCTCGCCTCTGGGCTCTGAGAAGCAGGATAGGCCCTGTATGATAAAGTCCATGCAACATTCCCCTCTCATCCCAGCCCTGGTTTGTCACTAGTAGCCTGCTGTGCCTGGGTAGCAGCAAAGGATGTTTCCCAACATTCAGGAGACCCCAGCCTGGGACTAAAGTCAGCCCAGCCCAGACCCCACATCCTAAAGTGAATAAGGAAAAGTTATTTACTTGTTCCCATAATATAAGAACTAGGGAACACCAAATGAAAGTAATGGGCAGCAGGTTTAAAACAAATAAAAGGAGGTTCTTCACACGGTGCACAGTCAACATGTCAAACTCCTTGGCTGAGAAGGTTTTGAAGGCTGGGACTATAACAGGATTTTTAAAAAACCTAGATAAATTCATGGAGGTTAAGTCCATTGATGGCTATTATCCAGGATGGGTAAGGAATGGTGTCCCTAGCCTCTGTTTGTCATAGGGTGGAGATGGATGGTAGGAGAGAGATCACTTGATCATTACCTGTTAGGTTCAGTCCCTCTGGGGCACCTGTCATTGGCCACTGTTGGCAGACAGGATACTGGGCTGGATGGACCTTCGGTCTGACCCAGTATGGCTGTTCTCATATTCTTATGAAGGGAGAGAGAAAGTCCTGCAACACAGTTTCTGTAGTGTAGTGGTTATCACATTTGCATAACATGCAAAAGGTGATTGGTTCAAAAACAGGAGGATTTACTTTTTCTGCCTGTCCAGCAAAGCGCTCCTACTGCTGCCACTGTCCTGTCCTGCAGTAACCCCAACCCCTGCATGGCAGACGGCGGTGAAATGAGCTGAGCAAAAAGCCTTGGCATCAGCAGGGGAAAGCTAGAGGGTCTTGGCCAGTCACCTTTTGAAGCCTTGTGACTTGGCCTCTTCTGCCCTTGGAGGCTGGCCTACGGAGGTCGGCTCTTCCTGCTGGCCTCCTTTGTGTGACATGCCAAAGGAGGGAGGGAGGCAGGAACGGGACAAAAGAGGAAAGTCCAGCTGAGGAAGGCAGGGCAGAAGCTAAGCACCTCAGTTCTGCTAAGTGGGGTTAGTAGAGCGCCACCATTGTTCTGCAAAGCCTGGGGAGGTGCAGTTGGCTGCTGGGAGGTAGAATCCTGTGCCTGCCTCTTGGCTTCCCAGGGATGGCTACTTGCATCCCAGGAGAAGAAGGATGGTTCTTGGTGAAAGGAAGGCAAGCAACGCTATGGGAGGAAATTTGGGTGCAGGGTGCTGGCTCTGCGCTGGGGGAGGGGATTGGGGTGTAGGAGGGGTGACGCTTAACTCGGGCAGTGCAGCTCCCAAAGTGATCGGTACAGACAACCCTGCGTCAGCAGCTCCTAGGTGGGCCATGCCAGGGTGTGTCCATGCACTGCTGCATGCAGGCGCTGCCCCCAGAGCTCCCATTGGTTGCAGTTCCTGGCCAATGGGAGCTGCGGAGTTGGTACTTGGGGCAGAGGCAATGAATGGAGACCCTCCCCCCGCCCCAGGGGATGCCGGGACATGCCAACCACTTCTGGGAGTGGCACGGAGGGATGGAGGTAGAGTGGGCAGGGAGCCACCTTAGTGCTGTTGGCACATCTTTGCACACCCATGGTGGGAGGGGAGCAGAGGTCGCCCATGTGCTGCCTGGGGTAGGAGCAGTGCACAGAGCTTCCTCCCCTACTGGGTCTATTACAGGAGTAGATGGGTGGGGTCTTTTGGCCTGTAAGGTGCAGCAGGACGGACTAGATGATCACATTGGTCCCTTCTGACCTTAAAGGCTCCGAGTCTAAAAGGGAGAGGGAAGTAAAGGAAGTTTTAAAAAAAAAAGAAACCAAACATTGTAATACAAAGATGACTCCAACAGCTCATTGTACAGTCCCTCTCCTTTCTTCCTCCATTGTGTGTTGAATGACCTGTAGGAAATTGATTGTCTCATTCCATTGATAAACTGATACAATGCAACTGAAATTAAACTAACTCCCAAGGGAGAAAACATCACATCACTGTATTGGCTGGGAATTGAACCCAGGTCAACTGCTTGGAAGGCAGCTATGCTCACCACTATACCACCAATACATTTGGCAAATGTGTCACTTATGCTTGCAAAATGAGGATAGAGCAGCATTGAGGAGATTTTCGGCCTGTTAAAATGTACTGGGTTCTCATCACTAAAAAAAAACACCTCCATCTTCACTTGGGTTTGAACCATCAGCCTTTCAATTAGTCACCAAAGTTGTTAATCACAGGGTATGTCTACACTACGGGATTATTCCGATTTTACAGAAACTGTTTTTTGGAAACAGATTGTATAAAGTTGAGTGCACGCGGACACACTAAGTATATTATTTCGGCCGTGTGCGTCCATGTACAGAGGCTAGCGTCGATTTCCGGAGCGTTGCACTGTAGGTAGCTATCCCATAGCTATCCCATAGTTTCCGCAGTCTCTCCCACCCACTGGAATTCTGGGTTGATGTCCCAATGCCTGATGGGGCAAAAACAGTGTCGTGGGTGATTCTGGGTAAATGTCGTCACTCACTCCTCCTTCCGTGAAAGCAACGGCAGACAATCATTTTGCTCCTTTTTCCCTGGATTGCCTGGGCAGACGCCATAGCACGGCAACCATGGAGCTGTTCAGCTTTTTTTCACTGTCACCGTATGTCTACTGGATGGTGCTGACAGACGCGGTGCTGCAGCACTACACAGCAGCATCCTCTTGCCTTTTGCAAGTTAGCAAAGATGGTTACCAGCCATACCGTCCCGTCTGCTGCTTTGCAAGCTCTTTTTTGATTCTGGGACTGCATGGTCACCTGTGCTGATCGGCGCTCCACGCTGAGCAAACAGGAAATAAAATTCAAAATTTCACGGGGCTTTTCCTGTCTACCTGGCCAATGCATCCGAGTTCAGATTGCTGTCCGAAGCGGTCATAATGGTGCACTGTGGGATGGCGCCTGGAGGCCAAAACCATTGAATTGTGGCCACACTAACCCTAATCCGAAATAGCAATACCGATTTCAGCGCTACTCCCCTCATCGGGGAGGAGTACAGATACCGGTATTTAGAACTCTTTATATCGATATAAGGGCTTCATTGTGAGGACGGGTGCAGGGTTAATGCTATTTAACGCTGCTAAATTTGATATAAACTCATAGTGTTGACCGGGCAGAGAGAGCAGCAGGTTTCCCCTATTGTTTCCCGCTCCTGTGCCACCAGCCACTGCCCGCTGCTGCACCCCCTTCACCCCTAACCCGTGCACCCCCTCCTGCCCCCACGTGGGGACAGTGACCCGTGTGCATGGAGCTGCAGCCATTGCTACCCGCTCCTCCCTGGAATGCTTCTCCTCTGGGCACCCCTAGGAGCTGCAGAAATGGGGGGGGGGCAAGAAGAGACATCATCTGAGTTCCCTGCATCCAGGTCACTTTTCTCAGCCAGACTGCATAAGGGGAGGGCAGAGAGCAGCAGCTTCTGATGCTCCCCTCACAGCACAGCCCAGGTGGGGAAAGTGACCAGGACGCATGGAGCACATAGAGTTGCACCTCTCTCCCCGCAACCCTCTATGGGGCCATGGAGAAGCATTGGGGCAGGGGAGAGCAGTGAGCACCTTCGCACTGCCACACGGTGCCCTTTGACCCCCTGGAGCCCTGGGCGGATGCTGGGGGGCCCCACCCCTAAGGCCAGCCAAGCTCCCCAGCAAGAACAGCAGAGAACACAAGGAGACTGGCCACACACTGAGCAGCGGTAGCCTGGGCAGCACATAATGGAGGCTTGGGTGGGCTCAGCCTCCCCAAACCTTGTGTCACCAAGAGGCAGTGGAGCCCATGACTAGGGGCCCTGGAGAAATTATGTCCCCCCTGGAAAAGTCTCCCCCATGTCAGCCCCAGGGCTGGAGGAGCTCTCACTCCGTGCTATGGCCCAGGGGCTGCAGCAGGGGCACAGAGCTTCTCTGGTCTTGGGGCCACAGCAGGGCAGGGGTAAGGAGTGACAGGGTGGGGATAGTGGGGGAAGTGGTGGAACAGAGGTGACATAGTGGATGGGGCCGTGGGTGGAAGGTGTGGCAGGGGGCAGAGCCACAGACAGAAGTGAGGGGGCCTAGTTCCAGTGCTGGGGCCCCTGCACTTGTTCTCCCTTTCCCTGGGCTTTGGCATCACTAGCCCCTGCTTAACATATAGGGTTCAGTGGTCTCCAAAATGTGGGGCATGACTCCTAGGGGGACACAGAGGAAGATTCATAGGGGCACCTCAGGGGCTGAGCCAGCCCCCATGGAGGGAGCACCAGTCAACCCGACTCTGTCCCAGCTCTTTTCCAACCCCACCCTCAGCCTGGGCCCCTGACTCCCAGCTCGGCCTCAACCCCCTTACCCCTGTCTGCACCCCTCTCTTCAGCAAGCAACACCCCACTCCCAGCCCCAGTTTTCAACTATGGCTCCAAGGGCCCACAGCCATGGATAAGAGGGCACAGTGTGAAATGTTTGGGGACCACTGCTTTAGGGTGACGTTCTGAATCACTTCTATGCAGTCCAATAAAAGCTATTCCTCACCCATCAGGACCGACTAAGTATGTTCTGCTGCCCTTCACTCATGCAGGAAGGATAACAACATTTCATACCACTCAGTGCTAAAGTGATTTGTAACCCGCTACCAGCTAAAACTGGTCATTTTGGGGAAGCGGCCCCATGATGCTGCATACCTAGGCAGAGTAGGTGTGTCTATGCAAACACGATCTGTTCCTGAAGCCTTTCCCACAGCTGGTCAGTAGGTGTGAGGGGGGAGCTCATTCAGCCCCTGCTTCCGCTTAGTATTTAAAAACACCTTAGTGTCCCTATCTCTGCTTGCCTTAGATTTCTCGTCCTGTCCATTTTCTGACATCTCAGATGAGGTGGCTGAGTGTTTAAGGCAATGGACTATTAATCCATTGTGCTCTGCGCGCATGGGTTCAAATCCCATCCTTGTCAAATGCAATTACTCTTCATTCCTCCTTTCTAGACAGCCATCTGCCCCTTTGGTACATGACAGATCAAACAAAAGCCTGCTCAGAAACCCCCTTGCTTTAAATAAAATGTCTAAATCTCAGATTTCTAAAAAAAAAATTCTCTAGCGCTGTATGTCTTAGTTTTTATCTCAAAAGGTAACAGCCTCATAATCTCCCCCAAACACCCTGAGATCTCCCCAAATTATTAAAATACCCCAGTTCTCAGCAAGGCCATGACAGTGACCCACAGCTAGAGTGTCTAGGCTAAGATGTTCTGAAGGAGGCAACTCAAACATTTTCTCCCTGCTTCCCTTGGCAAGGTCTGACTGGGAAAACAAAATTCCCCAAACTGAAAATTTTTGGCTGAAAAACCAGTACTAGCTATTTGGGGACTTTGGTTTGAATGTATTATTATTATTATTAGTATCAGTTTTGTCATCCAGGTGTTTTTCCAGCTGTTGATTTGTGGGGGAGAGATGCCAAGTCATGATGTCTCTTCCCCTCTTTCATAATTTCTTCCAACTTTCTAGAAAGCTCCTTTGCTATGATGTGAGTCAAGCAATGTCCATTGTTGCTGTGTTATCTCGGCAAAGTCTGCATTGTACACGGTTTCTGGGATAGTCCTTGGGACTGTAGCCACCTTTAATGGGCCAGCAGTGAGTCTGGCTCCTCCATTTTTGCACCTGAAAGGCTGGTGGGGGGCATTTCCCAACCTCATAACATATTTCTGTAATGCACACAGAGCAAAGTTCATAACTTCCCAAACCAATGTGAGCACATAGAATGCAAGAAGACATTAAGGTTCAACAGATGAACAGTTCAAGATTTTTGAAATGATACCTCACCAGGCAGACTTTGTTCAAATGTATCATCACTATATGAGAGTGGTGAATATGGGGCTTGCAGGGTGCTGCTTTGAGCACAGCATGCCACACCTGGGCTTCCATTGCAATGGGAACGTACCCTTAGAATCCATCTCTCCCGGGATAAAGATGGCAGGATGGCTGGCCTGGGTTATCTGACTTAGGCTCATGGAGCTAAAGCTGAGAGGCTAAAAACTGTGGTGCAGATATTTGTGTTCACACTGAAGCCTGGGTTCAGAAACCCTCACCCCTTGTGGGGTCTCAGAGGTTGGGTTCAAGTCCATATGTCTGCACTGTAATTTTATAGTCTTGCAGTCCAAGTCCCATAACCCTGAGTCAGCTGACCTGGGCTTTGAGACAGGTGACCTGGGTGTTTTAATTATAGTGTAGACATAACATTAGGGCAGGTCTAGGAGCCCAGAAAGCTGGGAGGGAGTTTAGCAAGTGGAAATGGTAAAACTGCAGGGAAGTATTACCCTGGAGTCATGGCAGTTCTCCATTGGTCTGTCTGCTTTTGAGGCAGGGATAATAACTGCCAGTGGTGCCCTGTTGAGTGGCTTTTGGGGCACCTGCTCTTGGCTGTTGTCAGAAGGACCTTTGGTCTAGCCCAGTGTGGGTTTTCTTATGGTTTAAATTGCACACACAGGCACTGATAACAGAATTACTAAACATTTGGGAGTTAGGAGCTGGTAGGTCAGTGGTCCAGTCCCCTCATGGATGACCCCCTCCCTCTGGGACAGGGGCAGGTCTGAGCTCTCACACCAAATGCTCATTGTGGCTGCCAGAATCTGTGGGCAGCTCACCTAGTTTATGCCGAGGTTGAGTCCTGCTTTGTGCCCAGTGTCTGAGAATGAAAATCCTAAAGCACCCTATGAAATAACGAATGCAGCAAGATGTGCTATTGTCCCTGCCCCAAAGCAGGCAGACCAATGGAGAAATGCCATTGAGTCCAGGGTAATACTTCATTGCGGTTTTACCTTTTTTGCTTGCTAAACTCCCTCCCAACTTTGAGGGGGCCCAGAGCCCAGTATTGAGCCTGAGCTGAGATATCTACACTGCAAATTTACCACCCCACGGCCAAAGCCTCGGGAGCCTGAGCTGGCATTGGGCAGCCCTGGGTGTTTCATTGCAGCGTGGACATAGCGTAGTATTATGTCTGCACTGTCATAAACACAGCCAAGTCACTATTCTGAAACCCTGGGTCAGCTGATTCAGGCTTGTGCTGCAGGGTTATAAAATTACAGTGTAGACACTTGGGCTTGAGCCCAGCCTCCAAGACCCCACAAGGGGTGAGGGTCTCCGAACCTGGGCTCCAGTCTGAGCCTAAATGTCTGCACTGCAGTTTTTAGCCTCACAACCTGAGCCCCAGGAGTCCAAGTCAGATGATCCAGGCCAGCCGGGCCACACTGCTTTTATTATGTTATAGAAGCCCTCTCAGGGTATGTCTACATTGCAATGTAAGCCCAGGGTTAGCAGAAGTCATGTGAGCAGCCCCAACGCATAAATATAAACCAAGAGGAAAAGACCCACCCCCAAATAAGCTGGGCAGTGTCCTTCTCCCTACGGTTCATAAGTCCAGCAACCAAAAGTCCTTTAACATGAGCCATCCCCTCTCTGCACCCCACTCACAGCTGTTGTCCTTAGTCAGTGCAAGCCCAGAGGTGCCTCTATACAGTTCACCTGCCATCCTGGGTGGAAAGGGGGGAAAATAAGAAGGCACTATTCTCACTATGTTGTCTAGGGACTCACTCATCCCTCCACAGCCACCCTGTCCTAACACTGATCTAACCCCTAAATTTTAGTATTAGGACCCAGGCACCTGCCCATTTGGCTTTCGAACCCCTGTCTCATGCCTAGCAAGTGCTATTGAACTGAGCATGAGTCCCTCAGCCGGGGTCTGCTGAGCACAGTTGTGCTGCTCTCAATTTACACAACAACGATAACAACGCTTTATTTCTCCTGCCCCAATAACAAGGAGACTGGGAATCCAACACCACGCAAAAGTGATCATTTCGGAAAGCAATCCAACATATTTCCAACATACTGTAAAATCCACATGCAGACTCATACATGAAACTTTGCAAGAAAATCTTCCTGAGGGGGTCTGAAGCACCTGCTGCTGGAGGGAAGCAGGGAGCTGTGGGTTGGGATTGAGGGGCACTGGGAATAGGAGGGGGCTGTGGGTTGGGATTGAGGAGCAGCATGAGGAGGAGGGGCCTGTGGTTGGGATTGAGGGGGCTGTGGTTAGGGATAGAGGAGAAGGGTAAAGAGGAGTAGGCTCTGCTTGGGAGTGAGAAAAGTGTGCATAGGAGGGACTGAAGTTTGGGATTGAGGGGCACTGGGAAAAGAGGGGACATGGGTTTAGGCTGAAGAGCATCGTCATTTGGGGATCCAGCAGGAAAGGGGAAAGCAGCAGGTGATTCTAATTCCTAGGGATATTCTATGTTTTTGTATGTGTGTGTGTGCAGGGAAGGAACATGCTATACGCCCAGAGGCCTTTATTCCTCCAGGCTGCAAGGACAAATGAGCTGTCAGGAAGTTGCCCCTTCAAACCCACACACAAAAAGGCCCTTCTGAGGAAAGGGAAAATCCTGAAGAGAAAAAGTTAAGTCAAAGAGGACTCCAGAGAGACAGTTTAAGATCTTGGGCAGTAGTTTATCACCTGACCAGGGATTTGAATCCTGTACCCTCAGATTAAAAGTCTGATGCTCTGTGAACAGAGCTAGCCAGACTCACAAAGTAGAAGGGCAACTTGGTATGGAGGAGAACTAGTCAAGAAAACAAGAGTGGGAAACAGTAGGGAAGACCTGCTGCTCTCTCTGGCCTGGTGAACACTACAAGTTTATGTCTAATTTAGCAGCATTAAATCACATTAACCCTGCACCCGTCCACACAACGAAGCCCTTTATATCGATATAAAGGGCTCTTAATACCGATATCTGTACTCCTCCTCGACGAGGGGAGTAGTGCTGAAATCGGTATTTGCCATGTCGGATTAGGGTTAGTGTGGCCGCAATTCAGCGGTATTGGCCCCCTTTGAGCTCTGCTTGCAGAGGCAATAAAGTCAGTGTTGTTTCAAATTTCTGCATTCTTTATTACTTCATCACACAAACAGGGGGATAACTGCCACAGTAGCCCAGGAGGGGTGGGGGAGGAGGGAAGCAACAGGTGGGGTTGTTGCAGGGGCACCCCCTGGAATGGCATGCAGCTCATCATTTCTGCGGGATGTCTAGGGCTCTGACCCGGAGCGGCCGTTTGCCTCTCTGGTTCTTTAGTAGGCTTGCCTGATAGTCTAGACAGGACTGACTCTCCCTTTAGACAAAACTCAAAGAAGGGAATGATCTGGGGAGTCATTCCCATTTTTGTCCATGCGCCCCTGGCCAACCTCACCGAGGCCGGCCAGGAGCACCCATGACAGCAGCAGACGGTACAGTATAACTGGTAACTGTCATTGTCAACTTGCAAAGCAGCAGACGGGACGGTATGGGGGCTGGTAACCATCTTTGATAACTTGAAAAGGCAAGGGGATGCTGCTGTGTAGTGCTGCAGTACCGCGTCTGTCAGCTTCATCCAGTAGTCATATGGTGATGGTGAAAAAAGGCTGAACGGGCTCCAAGGTTGTTGTGCTATGGCATCTGCCCAGGCAATCCAGGGAAAAGGGCGCGAATTGATGGTCTGCCGTTGCTTTCATGGAGGAAGGACTGAGTGACGACATTTACCCAGAATCACCCACGACACTGTTTTTGCCCCATCAGGCATTGGGACCTCAACCCAGAATTCCAATGGCTGGGATAGACTGCAGAAACTATGGGATAGCTACCCACAGTGCAACGCTCTGAAAATTGACACTCGCCTCGGTATATGGATGCACACCGCCGAACTAATGTGCTTAGTGTGTCCCTGTGCACTCGACTTTATACAATCTGTTTCCAAAAACTGCTTTCCGTAAAATCGGAATAATCCCGTAGTGTAGACATACCTTGTGATTAACAAATTTGGTGGCTAATTGAAAGGCTGATGGTTCAAACCCAAGTGAAGATGGAGGTGGTTTCTTTTAGTGATGAGAACCCAGTACATTTTAATAGGCAGAAGATCTCCTCAATGCTTGTCTAGCCTCATTGGGCAAGCATAAGTAACACTTTCACCAGGTGCATTGGTGGTATAGTGGTGCGCATAGCTGCTTTCTAAGCAGTTGATGTGGGTTCAATTCCCAGCCAGTGCAGTGATGTGATGTTTTCTCTGCTGGGAATTAGTTTAATTTCAGTCACATTGTATCAGTTTAGCAATGGAATGAGAGAATCAATGTTCTGCAGGTCATTCAACACACAATGGAGGAAGAAAGGGGTGGGACTATACAACGAGCAGGGGGAGTTATCCTGGTATTACAATGTTTGGTTTATTTTTTAAAAAAACTTCCTTTACTTCCCTCTCCCTTTTAGACTCAGAGCCTTTAAGGTCAGAAAGGACCAATGTGATCATCTAGTCCGACCTGCTGCACCTTACAGGCCAAAAGACCCCCCTCCTCTCCTGTAATAGACCCAGTAGGGGAGGCAGCTCTGTGCACTGCCCCTACCCCAGCCAGCACATGGGTGACCTCTGCCCCCCTCCCCTAATGGGTGTGCAGAGATGTGCCAGTAGCACTAAGGTGGCTCCCTGCCCACTCTGCCTCCGTTCCTCCGTGTCACTCTCAGAAATGGCCAGCATGTCCCGGCATCCCCTGGGGCGGGGGGAGTGTCTCCATTCATTGCCCCTGCCCCAAGTACCAACTCCGCAGCCCCCATTGGCCAGGAACTGCAGCCAATGGGAGCTCTGAGGGCAGCGCCTGCAGGCAGCGGCACACAGAGACCCCCTGGCACGGCCCACCTAGGACCTGCTGCCGCCAGGTTGTGTGTACCAGTCGCTTTGGGAGCTGCAGTGCCCGGGGTAAGCGCCACCCCTCGTGCACGCCAACCCGCTCCCCCAGCACAGAGCCCGCATCCCACACCCAAATTTTCTCCCAGAGCTTTGCTTGTTCTCCTTTCACCCAGAACCATCCTTCTTCTCCTGGGATGCAAGTAGCCATTCCTGGGAAGCCAAGAGGTAGGCACAGGATTTTACCTCCCAGCAGCCAACCTCACCTCCCCAGACTTTTCAGGCTTTGCAGAACAAATGGGCTTAGCTTCTGCCCTGTCTTCCTCAGCTAGACTTTCCTCTTTTGCGCCATTCCTGCCTCATTCCCTCCTTTGGCAAGTCAGACAAAGGAAGCCAGCAGGAAGAGCCGGCCGCCATAGGCCAACCTCCAAGGGCAGAGGAGACCAAGCCACAAGGCTTCAAAAGGTGACTGGCCAAGGTACTCCAGCTTTCACCTGCTGATGCTAAGGCTTTTTCCCAGCTCATTTCACCACCCTCTGTCCTGCAGGGGTTGAGCTTATCGCAGCTGTTACCCAAAATTGGGCCAGCTAGTAAGCGTAGGGAGGACTAATGACCCACCAGAGTTTGGCAGAAAGCTGCAGGTTTATTATACTGACAGCTAAGTTCAAAAGAAGAAGCTGGGGTGTCACACTCAGACTTGCATAGTCATGCTCCCAGGACAGGCACAGCACTGGAGATGTCAGGATTCTGCAAGGTAAGTGTCCCACAGTGCAGCTATGGATGGTGCGAGGAAGGTAAGTCTTCCTGAGGCACAATGAAATACAACACAGAGAACCACTGGCCAGGCAATCTGGACAAAGGGCATTCACTGGAGGTACAAGCTTGTGAGTGACTCCTGAGCACATGGCCCCTTCTCCTTTTAAGGACCTGCACCTAATGGCCTGCGACTAGAGATGACTTGGCTGCATTTGGTTGGTCACGCTCCACTTTGGGCAGTGTCCATGCTCTGGGTGTGTGAGTGCTGCCTAATTAGAGTCCCAGACACCTTGTCTACCTGGAAGCTCTTCTGCTCTTTTAGCTGTTCAACCAGCCCATTCATCCCACAAGCATTCCAGGAGGAGGAGGGGGAAAACCACTTCACAGGTATTCAGAGGGGGAGAGGAGACAAAAGCAGGAGGGAGGGAAGTATAACACACCTATCAAGCATACAGGTTATACATTGCATAGAAATCACTGCTGCTCCTACAACAGCAGGGACAGGCCAGTAGGAGCTGGGAAAAGGAAGCCATCATGTTTCTGCCTGGATTTAAACCAGAGACCTTTTGCGTGTTAAACAAACATGATAACACTACACTACAGAAACTCTGTTGCAGTGCTCTGCCCCTCCCTTCATAAGAATATAAGAATGGCCATACTGGGTCAGACGAAAGGTCCATCCAACCCCATATCCTATCTGCCAACAGTGGCCAATGCCAGGTGCCCCAGAGGGAATGAACCTAACAGGTAATGATCAAGTGATCTGTCTCCTGCTATCCATCTCCACTCTCTGACAAACAGAGGCTAGGGATACCATTCCTTACCCATCCTGGCTAATAGCCATTCATGGACTTAACCTCCATTAATTTATCTGCAAAAAGAACAAGGAGTAATTGTGGCACCTTAGAGACTAACAAATTTATTTGAGCATAAGCTTTTGTGGGCTAAAACCCACTTTATCGGATGCATGCAGTGGAAAATACAGCAGGAAGAGATATAGATATAGAACTAGATACACACACATACACACACACACACAGAGAACATGAAAAATGGGTGTTGCCATACACACTGTAACAAGAGTGAGCAGTTAAGGTGAGCTATTATCAGCAGGAGAAAAAACCTTTTGTAGTGATAATCGGGATGGCCTATTTCCAACAGTTGACAGGAAGGTGTGAGTAACAGTAGGGGGACAAATAAACATAGGGAAATAGTTTTACTTTGTGTAATAACCCGTCCACTCCCAGGCTTTATTCAAGCCTAATTTAATGGTGTCCACTTTGCAAATTAATTCCAGTTCAGCAGTCTCTCATGGGAGTCTGTTGTTGAAGGTTTTTTGTTGTAATATTGCGACTTTTAGGTCTGTAATCAAGTGACCAGGACGATTGAAGTGTTCTCCAACTGGTTTTTGAATGTTATAATTCTTGATGTCTGATTTGTGTCCTTTTATGTAGAGACTGTCTGGTTTGGCCAATGTACGTGGCAGAGAGGCATTGCTGGCACATGATGGCATATATCACATTGGTAGATATGCAGGTGAATGAGCCTCTGATAGTGTGGCTGATGTGATTAGGTCCTATGATGGTGTCCCCTGAATAGATATGTGGACAGAGTTGGCAACACGCTTTGTTGCAAGGATAGGTTCCTGGGTTAGTGTTTATGTTGTTTGGTTGCTGGTAAGTATTTGCTTCAGGTTGGGGGGCTGTCTGTAAGCAAGGACTGGCCTGTCTCCCAAGATCTGTGAGAGTGAGGGATAGGTTGTAGATCCTTGATGATGCACTGGAGAGGATTTAGTTGGGGGGCTGAAGGTGACGGCTAGTGGGGTTGTATTACTTTCTTCATTGGACCTGTCCTGTAGTAGGTGACTTCTGGGTACTCTTCTGGCTCTGTCAATCTGTTTCTTCACTTCAGCAGGTGGCTAGTGTACTTGTAAGGATGCTTGATAGAGATCTTGTAGGTGTTTGTCTCTGTCTGAGGAGTTGGAGCAAATGTGGTTGTATCTTAGAGCTTGGCTGTAGACAATGGATTGTGTGATGTGGTCTGGGTGAAAGCTGGATGCATGTAGGTAAGTATAGCGGTCAGTATGTTTCCAGTATAGGGTGGTGTTTATGTGACCATTGCTTATTAGCACAGTAGTGTCCAGGAAGTGGATCTCTTGTGTGGACTGGTCCAGGCTGACATTGTAGGTGGGATGGAAATTGTTGAAATTATGGTGGAATTCCTCAAGGGTTTTCTTTTCCATGAGTCCAGAAGATGAAGATGTCATCAGTGTAGGGCAAGTAGAGTGGGGGCATTAGGGGATGAGAGCTGAGGAAGCATTGTTCTAAGTCAGCCATAAAAATGTTGGCATGCTACGTGGCAATGCAAGTACCCATAGCAGTAATGCTGACTTGAAGGTATACATTGTCCCCAAATGTGAAATAGTTGTGGGTGAGGACAAAGTCACAAAGTTCAGCCACCAGATTTGCCGTGACATTATCGGGGATACTGTTCCTTACAGCTTGTTGTCCATCTTTGTGTGGAATGTTGGTGTAGAGGGCTTCTACCTCCATACTGGCCAGGATGGTGTTTTCTGGAAGATCACCAATGGATTGTAGTTTCCTCAGGAAGTCAGCTGCATCTCGAAGATAGCTGGGAGTGCTGGTAGCATAGGGTCTGAGGAGGGAGTCTACACAGCCAGACTATCCTGTTGTCAGGGTGCCATTGCCTGAAATGATGGGGCATCCAGGATTTCCAGGTTTATGGATCTTGGATAGCAGACAGAATACCCCTGCTGCTTTTTTGGCCTGCTGCTTCTCTGTCTGGGATTTTTTTGTCAGCCCTGGCATACAAAAATGGCATCATTGTGAGTGCCCAAGAAGGCAAGATGAATTTTGGCTGCCTTGCTCAGCTTGACTTGCTTCCTCACCCCATTCCTGCCTTAGATCCTGGGTCACCTGGTGGCTGAAGATGGTCCATTGTCTCAAGCGGTGCCAGAGCCTGAAATAGTGCCCCTGGGAAGCCTTTGCTCTGCACATGCCGGCCATGCACATTTGCAAATACTTTAAAGTGCCTGTCAGTAAGTTCTGGGAACAGTGGCTCACCTTCAGAGGAAGCTCCCTAAAATTGGCCTGTCTCACCCAGTGGTACATTGATCTCTGTTCAGACTGAGCCAAAGAGGGGGGGGAGCCTAGCTGCTGTGGCTGCCGCTGCTGTGAGGGCAGCCACTGTTGCGGATGAAGCCATCCTACAAGCACCTTCCACCAAGCCACCCACTGAAAATCCTGTAAGGTGTAAGGTGAGAGTAGAAGAACACTAGAGGGGGGGCTTCCCCCTTCCCTCATCATCGGCCATCCCTTACCCAGTGCTGCACCCAGTGGGGTAAAAATAATACAGCCATATCAGAAGAGTCAGTTGCATTCTTTGTGGTTGCCCCACCATTTCCCTTGGTCCTGACCTGCCTTCCAGCTCAGCCACCACTGAAAATGGAAACACAAAAAAGTAGAGCCGTACAAGGCTTCAAAGCCCACCAAACCCAACCCCCCTTCTAATACGGCAGAAAAGCCACATGTCTCCTGACTAGGTAGGGACGTCCTATTGCCCCACAGGAAGTGGAAAGCCATGGTGTTCGGTCTCAGCAGCACTCATGGAGCAGGGGGAAACACATGGCTGAGGAAATTCCCCACAGCCAAAAGATAGGTCTTGAGCATCATAGCTTTGTAGGCTAATGACAAAGTCCACTTATGCCACTGGCTGAGCCTTTCCTCACAGGCCAGCAACCGCTTCTCCGAGTTCGCGTTCCCCACCTCGTCCCCAACTGAATGGCAGAAGGCCCAGCTCATCAGCCTGCCCACTCTTGCAGCCCTCCTCTTCCGCCCTGACTGATAGGGAGGAGTATTGAGCCTCCCTATCTTAGGACCTTCAGCATTCCTGGGGACATCAACATTGCCCAAGTGACTTTGGGCCAGTAGGTCAACCAATAGGGCTGCCTCCTAGGCCAGGCTGCAACCCAGCTTCAGGACTCAGAGGAAATGAAGCTCGCATCCCTACCTACAGGACTCCAGGCACAGCCAGGCTTCTGGATCAAACATCCCCTCTTGTGCTCAAGTCACAACAGCTAGCGGGCAAAAGACAGACTTTCATGGCCTTTGAGAAAGCAAGCCAGAGCCTTGGAAGACCCAATAGGGTTAGGTGCCACAGGAATTGCTTTCAGATCCCACTGAGACTTCAACTCAGATTGCAGGATTCAAAATCCTGAGTGCTGGCCCTTACACCATGGGACCAATAGGGAACACCCAGACCTCTGCTGAGTTCTGCTGAGGATGACCCTGTGTGGGCAACCCTGCATTTGCTCACCAAGTTGTCATGCAGCAGTTTGCTGCAGCTCCCAGAGGCCTTTCTTAATCCAGACTGAGAGGCCAGTGGGCATGTGAGGAAGCTGACCCTTGAGTCCTAGGCAATACATGGTCCTTCCTAGGAAAGGCCAAGTCCTGAAAAGGAGAAGCTGAAGTCAAGGAGCATCCTCAAGAGATGCCTTCTGAAGATCTTGGAAGATATTACAGGGAGAACTGTCTTTTTCACTGACCTGAACTGTAGACCCTCATATGAAAAGCCTGATGCTCTACCAACTGAGCTAGCCAGGCTCGCATATGCAAATGGAAAATTTCATGCAGAAGAGAAATTAGTCATGAAAATGAGGGCAGGAAACAATACAGAAAGCTTGCTACTCTTGCTTTCTTAGCAGTCCTAGCCCCAGCCTGCTCCTCCATCTGGCGCCCTGAGGCCTTATTCTTTCTTTAGTTAAATATCAAATCCAGGAGAAAACACAGTTATACAGAAATGTCATTGGAAATACAAAAATTAAAAAGGAAAATGCAATTCCCATCACTTTAGCATATCTGGGCCATTCCTGTATCGAGAGGACCTGCTAAGGTCCCTGTGTGCTTACGAGAAACCTGGAGGAACTCATACCACAGCCTGAACATGAAACTCAACTGCTCCCAGGTGCCGCAGTAAAACTGTTTCCCTGCTGTGACGTTGAACTCCATAGGATTTTATGAAAATATGCTAATGAGTGTGAATATAAAGTAACTGAAACATGCTTCATGCAAAAGGTCTCTTGTAAGGTATCATTAAAAAGCTTATAATCTACTGTGTGTATCAGAGGGGTAGCCGTGTTAGTCTGGATCTGTAAAAGCAGCAAAGAATCCTGTGGCACCTTATAGACTAACAGACGTTTTGTAGCATGAGCTTTCGTGGGTGAATACCCACTTCCTCAGATGCATGTAGTGGAAATTTCCAGGGACAGGTATATATATGCTAGCAAGCAAGCTAGAGATAACGAGGTCAGTTCAATCAGGGTAGATGGGGCCCTGTTCTAGCAGTTGAGGTGTGAAAACCAAGAGAGGAGAAACTGGTTCTGTAGTTGGCAAGCCATTCACAGTCTTTGTTCAATCCTGAGCTGATGGTGTCAAATTTGCAGATGAACTGAAGCTCAGCAGTTTCTCTTTGAAGTCTGGTCCTGAAGTTTTTTTGCTGCAGGATGGCCACCTTAAGGTCTGCTACAGTGTGGCCAAGGAGGTTGAAGTGCTGTCCTCCAGGTTTTTGTATATTGCCATTCCTAATGTCTGATTTGTGTCCATTTATCCTTTTCCGCAGAGACTGTCCAGTTTGGCCAATGTACATAGCAGAGGGGCATTGCTGGCATATGATGGCGTATATTACATTGGTGGATGTGCAGGTGATCTATCTCCAGATCAGTGGCACTGCTATGGGCACCTGCATGGCCCCACAATATGCCAATATCTTTATGGCCGACCTGGAACAACGCTTCCTCAGCTCTCGTCCACTCACGCCCCTTCTCTACCTACGCTACACTGATGACATCTTCATCATCTGGACCCATGGGAAGGAGACTCTGGAAAAATTCCACCACGATTTCAACAGCTTCCACCCCACCATCAACCTCAGCCTGGACCAATCTACACGGGAGGTCCACTTTCTTGACACCACAGTGCAAATAATTGATGGTCACATTAACACCACCCTATATCGAAAACCTACCAACCGCTATGCCTACCTTCATGCCTCCAGCTTCCATCCCGGACACATCACACAATCCATTGTCTACAGCCAAGCACTGAGGTACAACCGCATCTGCTCTAACCCCTCAGACAGAGACCAACACCTACAAAATCTCCACCAAGCATTCTCAAAACTACAATACCCACACGAGGAAATAAGGAAACAGATCAACAGAGCCAGACGTGTACCCAGAAGCCTCCTACTGCAAGACAAACCCAAGAAAGAAACCAACAGAACTCCACTGGCCATCACATACAGCCCCCAGCTAAAACCCCTCCAACGCATCATCAAGGATCTACAACCCATCCTGGATAATGATCCCACACTTTCACAGGCCTTGAGTGGCAGGCCAGTCCTTGCCCACAGACAACCTGCCAACCTGTAACATATTCTCACCAGTAACTGCACACCGCAGCGTAATAACTCTAGCTCAGGAACCAATCCATGCAACAAACCTCGATGCCAACTCTGCCCACATATCTACACCAGCGACACCATCACAGGACCTAACCAGATCAGCCACACCATCACTGGTTCATTCACCTGCACATCCACCAATGTAATATACGCCATCATATGCCAACAATGCCTCTCTGCTATGTACATTGGCCAAACTGGACAGTCTCTACGGAAAAGGATAAATGGACACAAATCAGACATTAGGAATGGCAATACACAAAAACCTGTAGGACAGCACTTCAACCTCCCTGGCCACACTATAGCAGACCTTAAGGTGGCCATCCTGCAGCAAAAAAACTTCAGGACCAGACTTCAAAGAGAAACTGCTGAGCTTCAGTTCATCTGCAAATTTGACACCATCAGCTCAGGATTGAGCAAAGACTGTGAATGGCTTGCCAACTACAGAACCAGTTTCTCCTCTCTTGGTTTTCACACCTCAACTGCTAGAACAGGGCCTCATCCTCCCAGATTGAACTGACCTCGTTATCTCTAGCTTGCTTGCTAGCATATATATACCTGCCCCTGGAAATTTCCACTACATGCATCTGAGGAAGTGGAAGCAGCAAAGAATCCTGTGGCACCTTATAGACTAACAGACGTTTTGAATACCCACTTCTTCAGATGCAGGTGCCACAGGATTCTTTGCTGCTTTTACAGATCCAGACTAACACAGCTACCCCTCTGATACCTGAGGAAGTGGGTATTCACCCACGAAAGCTCATGCTACAAAACGTCTGTTAGTCTATAAGGTGCCACAGGATTCTTTGCTGCTTCTTTCTCTGTGTGTGTTCATCCTATTTGTACGAATCGATAATTCCTGTATCTGAAACTAGAAATATGAAATATAACTCTGAGGTCCTATTGTAATGATGCAAAGTGTGGGCCACTAATAGTGGTTTGGACTCTTGATGACTCCCATTAACCAGGACAATAGACGGCAGATGGCTCTGTCCTGCACCATCTGTGAGTCAGGCCAGGAAGAATGAAGGCTTGGGGTCTCACAGGACATGTGACCATGTCACCTGGTACAGGAATCCATCTTAAACCTGGGGCTTTTCCCCAGGAGAGAGACAAAAGATTCCTGCCTTGTAGCAAAGCTGTATAAGGGGATGGAACAGAAGAAAGGTGGGTGCAGTCATGAGAAATCCCCTAGCTACCTTGAGCTGGAACAAGGACTATACCTGGTGAAAAGATTGGGCCCAGACAAGAAATAAGTCTAGTCTGCGAAAGAAGAGTATTGGAAGATCTCTGAGGGTGAGACTTGATCTGTATTGAGTTTCATGCTGTATTAGGCTTGGACTTGCATGTTTTTGTTTTATTTTGCTCTATGGAGAATACAAATGGCACAGAGAAGGAAAAGATAATGCCATAGAAAAGTCTCTGTGTGTGTGTGTGTGTGTTAGATGGCTGGGAGGGTGTCTAGAAACCACTCTCCTCTAGTTTCTTTTCTCTGATTTCCTTTGGGAAATCTGAAGCAGGGAGCAAACACCATTGCTACCTCTGAAGGTTGAACTTACGACCTTCAGACTATGAGACTGACATGCTGTCAACTGCACTAAGAAGACTTGGTAAAGCTTTAGGCTCCGTGCATGTAGGACCCTCCTACATCGGTGACTGGGGCAGGGAAGGAGCCAGGGCTGTGCTGGAAGAAGCAGGGAGCTCTGGTGCCCACAGACCTGTCCTGGCAGCTTTCTCAGCAGCAGAGAAATCAATTTGCCCTGCCAGTGAACAATCTCCTGGAACTAATGGCAGCACAGGGGGGATCTTTCCAAGCTGTGCACCTACTGCCACATTTTGGAACTTACTCTCCTTTTCCTAGCAGGGCACTTTCCATGGGAATTAGGCAAAGCAAACTACACAGGTAAGAGGAACAAGCTGGGGAAGGTACATGGGGAACAGAATCCAGGGCTCCAGATAAGGTCTGAATTTACAATCCCAGCAGCTTGCCCTTCTGCACTAACCAATTGCACCACTGCAGATGCTGTTTAGATGGATTTGGGAAGCAGGCAGTTCCCCGTCTCTGTGGTTCACACCTTTGCCTGGTAATTGAAAAGCAGCTGGTTCAAACCTAATTCAAGATGCGGCTTTTCAGTGATGAGACTCCAGTACGTTTTAACAGAAAGAAAATCTCCTCTATTCTGGTTTAGCCCCATTTGACTCCTTCTGCCCATCTTCTCCGCCCCCCCAGTCTCTTTCCTTCCCCACTGGGGCCATGCAGAGAGGAGCCCCAGTCAGTCTCTGTCACAGAGAGTCTGTATCCTACAAACGGAGGGAGGGGTCACTCTAAAACATTGATAACGGGGAGGGGAGGGGTGTGCGTGGTTAGGGGGAGAAAGGATGGAGACCTAACGGTGGGGCCCAGAGAGATTCCTCCAAACAGGGGAGATCCCCTGCTGCCCCCCATCTGCGGGAAGAACAACTCTGTGTGTGGGGTCTCCACATGCTGTTCCCGCCCCAAGAGCCAACTGTGGCAATGGGAGCTGCAGGGCTGGAGTCTGTGGGCAGCAGTGCTCAGAGATGCCCCCAGCCCTCCTGCTTAGGGGCTGCTGCCAGAGGAGGGTGCGGGCTGCTTTCGAGAGATGCCCGAGGTAAATGCTGCACCCTTCATCCTCTCCTGTACTGCCAACACAGACCCCACACCTGCACCCAAACTCCTTCCAGGACCCTGCTCCTTGCACATCCTTCTGCACCTCAACCACCTGACTAAGCCCAGACCCTGCACCCAAACTCTCTCCCAGAGCCCAGCCCCTCTCCCTCCCACACCCAAACTCCCTCCCAGAGCCTTAGGCAGGTGTGGGGTGGGGGGGCAGGACTTGGTCCCATTCTGGGCACCACCAAAAATTATACAAACCTGCCGCCTCTGTCCAGCCCAACCTTCTGCTGATGCACCTCACCCCACACCCGTGCAGGGTTTGAAGCTTCCATTGCTTAAATTCCAGGACACTGAGGGATTTCAGCTCCACTTTGCCCAGAGGGAAACTTCATCCCACTTCCAACCAGGTTCTTGTCCATGGGATCACTGTTATGGGGGCTGGGTCCCTCGGTGTCTTTTCTCTCTCTACGACAGGCCAGGGTGCAATAACTGGGGCATCAGAGCACCCAGGACCTTCTGTGGTGCTGCCATTCCCCTTCCCCTTCTCTGGTCTCATCTGTCATTGACTCCAGCCTTTTTTCTATCCATCCTCAGCACCTCCCAAGCAAGCTGCACTCACCTCAAAAAGACATAAAGTCCTGTGGCACCTTATAGACTAACAGACGTATTGGAGCATAAGCTTTCGCAGGTGAATACATGCTTCGTCGGATGCATGTGGCGGAAATTTGCAGGGGCAGGTATAAATATGCAGGTAAGAATCAGTCTAGAGATAAGGAGGTTAGTTCAACCAGGGAGGATAAGGCCCTCTTCTAGCAGCTGAGGTGTGAACGCCAAGGGAGAAGAAATTGCTTTTGTAGTTGGCTAGCCGGGCACAGAATTCCCACTCCATTCATCCGATGAAGTGGGGATTCACTCCTCAAAGCTTATGCTCCTGTACATCTGTTAGTCTATAAGGTGCCACAGGATTCTTGCTTTTTACAAATCCTGGTTAACGCAGCTACCCCTGTGATACTCAAAAAGACAGTGTGCCCTGTCGGGTGTACATCACTGACCTCTCTCCTTTCCGAGCACTGACTGCCCCTCTGTTTCCTTGCCTCTCAGTCTGAGCAGATGGGACCTTTCCCTCCAGTGCTGGAGGATTCGCCCTTCTCATCTACCCTTGTCCCAAGCAGCACAGTGAGAGGGAATCTTAAATGTACCAAAGTGACTTTGGAGCAGAAACCCCCCAGACCTTCCATGCAATTGGCACTTGCCCCTCACTGAGCAGGACTGAAACTGGTGCAGGGATACTGGTGGGCCACATCCCCTCTGGGCATGAGCAAAGCAGCAAGGTGAAAAAATGAACCAGGAGATTGAACCCAGGGCCTCATACATGCAAAGCATGTGCTCTACCACTGAGCTACATCCCCAGATGGGTTGTGTTTGCTATGGGTTATACTCAGAGCCTTCCTGTTCTCACTGCATCCAGTGACCTATAAGCTTCACAAGAAGCCCATTCCCCTCTCTGAGGACCAGGCCTGCTCTCCTGGAGGTTACTTGTTCATAGGAGTCACTTTGCAGCAGGGCAAGATTCTATGTGTGGGGCAGAGAGAGTTTGTGCCCTGGACTCAGGGTGCAGAGATTCACTAAGCCCTCTCCCCTGCATTGGGTGGTGGGGTTGCTGCAATCCCCTGCTGTAAGGTTATTGTGGGGTATGCTGTGAGCAGCTCAACACCTCACCCTGGTGGCAGAAGTGGGGTGTGGAGTTCTAGGTGTTTCCACCTGCCTGTGAAGTCCAACTTTCCCCAGCACATTCACTGTGGTGCAATTGGGTCATTGTTTCCATGGCTGAACAGGAAAGAATCACTCCCAGTTTCCCTTCTAGCTGCAGCAGGATTAGCCTGTGTCAGGGGTTAATGAGGTGGATCTGGTTGTAGATTGTTATTCATTCCCCACCTTGACAATTCACACAGTCCCTTTCCTAATCAAATCCCCAGCACCTCAGCGATCCTGGTAGCAGGGGTTGGGTCCTGAGACTTTGAGGGTCCTTTTTACCCGCCACCTGGAGTGAACTCAGCTTTTCCCCCATCCCAGACAATCCATGAAATAACAACAGGAGCATAAAGAAAGAGGGGAGGGAACATCTCACTGCCAGGGCTGGATGTGCCCAGGGCCCCAACTCGTCCATTGTTTCCATGGAATTTGGCCCCCTGCTTTGCACAAGGGACAGAGAAAGATCTTGCTGTTCCTGTGGCTGTGCAAGGAAAATTGTACTTCTGTATGAAAGAGAGGAGGGAAATGGCCCCATGATGGGACAATATCCTCAGGATTAAGACCTAAGGACTCAGGCTGAGAACTGATTTAACTCCACTCATCTGGGATTTAACAAATTGTCTTCCATGGAGCAGGGCCAGATCCAGCATTTTTGCCACCCAAAGCAGAAAAAAAAATAAAAAAGCTGCAATCAGGAGCAGCTCTACCTCTGCCACTTTTGGCAGTGAGTCTTTCCCTCCAAGGGGGACTGAGAGGACCCAATAGCCACAGAAGCCTCCCCATTCCATTGGCCGTCCCTAGTGCCTGGAGCCAGCCCTGCCATGGAGACACTGGGAAGATGGGGGAATCTGGAAACAGCCACAGATTTATTTACATTTACATTTAAATTGTCTTCCATGGAGCAGGGCCAGATCCAGCATTTTTGTCACCCCAAGAGGAAAAAAAAAAATAAAGAAGCTGCAGTCAGCAGCAACTCTACCTGTTTTGGCAGGGAGTCTTTCCCTCCAAGAGGGACTGAGAGGACCCAATAGCCACAGAAGCCTCCCCATTCCATTGGCCATCCCTAGTGCCTGGAGCCAACGGGAAATCAGGAAACAGCCACAGATTTATTTACATTGCAAGGGAAGATTAACTGAAGATTTTTCTAATTGAAGTCTCTTTTCCCTGACTGGGAATTGAACCCAGGCCTTGGCAGTGAAAGTGCCAAATCCTAACCACTAGATCACCAGTGAGCTGATAATGTTGTCTTTTTTCTCACTTATGCTACACTGTCTTAGGCTACTTTCTATCCACTTTCTGACAGTACTCCATTGTCCACTCCCTGAGGGGTTAAGAACAGAGAGTACAGGAACCCCTGTATTCAGGGTCACAACCTCAGCCCAACACAAGCCACTGAAATAAACTCTAAGGATGCTTCCTCCAGCAGGATCACAGAGCCACGCAAAAAAAAACCCAGGAGGAACAATCCTCCTCTGTCTTGATTTACCCCATCGCAACCCTCTCAGCAGCCGACTCTTGCAGGAAGGACACTGAGCTGATAGGAGCTCTGGCATAGAGACCAAGGGAGGGGTGTTGCTTCCTCTCACTGTGAGCTGATCACAGTCTGACTCCGTGCAACAGGGCTCTGAACTTTGCCATCTTGTGTGTTCTGAGAGCAGAGCTCCCCGGACCCTCCTGCTGAGAGCATGGTGATTGCACAACAGCTGCAAGGCCTTTTTCCCTCTCCTTGGCTTCCCCAGACTTTCCCCACAAATGGTTCTATCAGGTGCTGGAGGGATCTAAGGACCTGCAGGTTTCCGTCACCCATCTCTTAAAGCAAACAGTGATTCTCTTCTCTGACACTCCTGGGTCTGGGCTTCTTTTGAGTTTTTGCCAAGGGGGGGCCTGATTCCCTGTGAAAATGTGTGTGTGGCACCAGCTTGTCTGCCCCCTCCCTGGGAACCGAGAAACTTTTTCAGTCTCTCCCCCACTAGATGAGTCCAACAGCTCCTCCCCTTGGTGGGAGAATCCTAAATTCCGACCTCCTGCCCTGGTTACTATGACCAGCTGATGGCAGCAGCATGCTAAATCAACCCCAGCTCTCTGGTCTAGAAAGCAGCATCTAACCAGCCTTGTGACAGCTCCGGTTTGCTCGCTGGAGACACAACAAACCAGGAAAGAAGGTAAATGTCAGACAGGGAACCTCAGCTCACAAATAAACACCCTCAGGCTCCTTCTACACTGCGACTAGGCAGTTACTGACTTTAAATCTAGCTAGCTCTGTTGGTAGAGCATGATGCTCTTAATCCCACCATCATAAAATCAAGCCCCATGGTGGGTGGTCGCAACAGACCTTAGGTGTCACTCTTCTGGTAATAGTCACAGATCAAAATGAAACAAACTCTCTGTGCTCTTTGGCAGGTCATGTTTCTTCCTCTCTCTGAGCTTCAGTAAAACATGAAGAGAGAACAAACTGACATTTGCATCCTATGTTAAGAGAGTATTTTCTCCTCTTCCATTGTACCCTAGGCAAGAAGAGAGGATAGTAACCATTTACTGGATGATTGCAGAGGGACAAGTTTGGTCTTTATAAATAGGACAATGATCAATTGGTCTCCATGTCCACTGATGGTAGGACAAGAAGTAATGGGCTTAATCTGCAGCCAGGGAGATTCACGTTAGATGTTGGGAACAGCTTTCTAACTCTGAGGGTAGTTAAGCTCTGGAATAGGCTCCCAAGGGTGTCTGTGGAGTCTCTGTCCTAGGAGGCTTTTAAGAACAGGTTGAACAAACCTCTGTCAAGGATACTCTGTATATACTTGGTCCCATAGACAACCTGCTCTGGCTCTGTTTCCCTCCTTCTGCTCCCTGCCTGGGCCGGCTGCTCTGGGCAGTTGATCCCACATGCCCCCAATGCATCGTCTCTGCTTGGCCCTGCCTCAGCAGAGAGGGCTGGATTTCATGACCTCTCCAGGGCCCTTGCAGCCATACGGTTCTATAATTCGATGCCATCGCAATACAATATAAACATCAACAAAAGTGGAATCTCCCCAATCTAACATCTAACAATTCAGCGTGAACTGACATTCCACAGCACAAAGTGACAACACGTAGGAGTGCAAAGCCCGACAATTCAGCACCATGCAAATGAACGCCCCATGGGGCAAAATGACACACTGCAAAAGAGCTCAGCTCAAACCAGTGCAACACAAGCCAGTGCAAAAACCATACAACACGAAACAATGCATCAGAGTGCAAAGTGACACTGTGCAAAACAGCTCAGCGTGGAACAACGACACAGCGCAAACCCACACAAAAGAATTACATAGAAAGGTAGGGCAGGGAGGGACCCCGAGAGTCAGGGCCAAGTCTCCCTAGGCCACCCCGACAGGTGTTTGAAGAACAAGGAAACAAAGGGCACCACACACTTATGTTTTTTGGATGAGCAAAGAAAAGGGAGCAGCATTGTCCCCCTCAGGTAGCCCCTGTTCAATTCCAGGTCAGAAAAGAAAACTCTTCTGCAAGAATATCCAAAAAATGTTGTGTTTCACTTTACTTCATAAGTACAGTTGTGTGGCAATTAAATGATGAGCCTAAAGTTTCATAAAAGTGTGGGAAATACGGATGTATTTGAGAAAATGGCTTGGAATGAAGGAAGACAAAAACTGATGGGTCGAGAGAACAGGCCCTGTTTCCCCCTGGTTTGGAGCTTCTCTCACAGCTACTGGAATAGAAAAGCTAAGCAAATGGTGTTCTATTGTTGCAAAGGAGATTGAAGTGAGGCCATTTTCTCCGGATAGAATTAATGATAATATCAGGAGTGGGATGTGAAACCACGTCTCCATGCAGAGACCAGAACACCCAAGGGTTTAGAAAAAAAAAGTCGAATAACTAGCACTTTAGACCATTCCACCATCCTGATATTACAAAGAATATGACTTATCAACCCTAGTTTTCATTAATAGTTGATGAACTCTGACAGGGGACAAGGGAGCGGCCATGCCTGTGGGGGTGGGGCGCTGTGTTCCCTCCTCAGCTCTGCTAGGGGACTCTCTAGCAGCCGTTCTTGCTGGGGCAGGGCGCTGCCTTCCCTCCTCAGCTCTACGAGGGGACTGGGGAGCGGCCATTCCAGCGGGGGCGGGACGCTAGTTTCCCTCCTCGCTCTGCGAGGGGAGTCAGGAGAGGTCGTTCTTGCAGGGGCGGGTGCTACGTTCCCTCCTCACCTCTGCGAGTGGACTGTGGGGCCGTCATTCCAGGGGGGTGGGGCGCTGCTTTCCATCCCCAGCTCTGCGTGGGGACTGGGGAGTGGTCGTTCCTGCGGGGGCCAGGCATTGTGTTCTCATCCCCAGCTCTGCCAGGAGACTGGGGAGCTGCCGTTCCTACAGGGGCAGGGTGCTGGGTTCCCTGCAAGCTCTGTGAGGGGACTGGGGAGCAGCTGTTCCTGCGGGGGCAGGGTGCTTGGTTCCCTCTCCAGCTCTGCAAGGGGACTGGGGAGCGGCCGTTCCTGCGGGGGTGGGGAACTGCCTTCCCTCCCCAGCTGTGTGAGGGGACTGGGGAGCGGCCGTTCCTGCAGGGGCGAGGCGCTGGGTTCCCTCCCCAGCTCTGCCAGGGGACTGGAGAGCGGCCATTCTTGCGGGGACGGGGCGCTGCCTTCCCACTTCAGCTCTGCGAGGGGACTAGGGAGCGGCCGTTCCTGTGGGGGCGAGGCACTGTGTTCCCTCCCCAGCTCTGTGAGGGGACTGGGCAGCTGTTGTTCCTCTGGGAGTGGGGCGCTGGGTTCACTCTCCAGCTCTGCGAGGGGACTGGGGAGCTGCCGTTCTAGCGAGGGCAGGGCGCTGCCTTCCCTCACCAGCTCTGCGAGGAATTAGGGAGGGAAAGGAATTAATTAGGGAGGGAGAGGAATTATTTAAACTTAGTACCAATGTAGACACAAGAACAAATGGGTATAAACTGGACACTAGGAAGTTTAGACTAGAAATTAGACGAAAGTTTCTAACCATTAGAGGAGTGAAGTTCTGGAACAGCCTTCCAAGGGGAGTAGTGGGGGCAAAAGACATATCTGGCTTTAAGACTAAGCTTGATAAGTTTATGGAAGGGATGGTATGATGGGATAGCTTAATTTTGGCAATTGATCTTTGATTATCAGCAGATAAGTATGCCGAGTGGTCTGTGATGGGATGTTGGATGGGATGGGATCTGAGTTACTGCAGAGAATTCTTTCCTGGGTGCTGGCGGTGAGTCTTCCCCACATGCTCAGGGTTTAGCTGATCGCCATATTTGGGGTCGGGAAGGAATTTTCCTCCAGGGCAGATTGGCAGAAGCCCTGGAGGTTTTTCGCCTTCCTCTGCAGCATGAGGCATGGGTCACTTTCTGGTGGATTCTCTCCAGCTTGATATCTTCAAACCACAATTTGAAGACTTCAGTGACTCGGACATAGGTTAGGGGTTTGTTATAGAAGTGGATGGGTAGGGTTCTGTGGCCTGCTTTGTGCAGGAGGTCAGAGTAGATGATCATATTGGTCCCCTCTGACCCTAAAGTCTATGAGTCTATGAGACTGGAGAGCGGCCGTTCCTGGTCGGACGGGGCGCTGGGTTCCCTTTCAGTTCTGCAAGGGGAGTGGGGAGAGGCTGTTCCTGCGGGGATGGGGCGCTGCCTTCCCTCTTTACCTCTGCGAGAGGACTGCGGTGACGCCATTCCAGTGGGGACGGGATGCTGCTTTCCCTCCCCAGCTCTGCGAGGCGACTGGAGAGCGGCCGTTCCTGCGTGGGTGGGGCACTGGGTTCCCTCTCCAGCTCTGACAGGAGACTGGGGAGCGGCTGTCCCTGTGGGGGCAGGGCGCAAAGTTCCCTCCCCAGCTCCACGATGGGAGTGGGGAATGGCCATTCCTACAGGGGTGTGGCGCTGGGTTCCCTCCCCAGTTCTGCAATGGGACTGGGGAGTGGCCTTTCCAGCGGGGGTGGAGCACTCGGTTCCCTCCCTAGCTCTGCGAGGGGAATGGGGAGCGGCCGTTCCTGCAGGGGCGGGGAACTTGGTTCTCTCCCCAGCTCTGCGAGGGGACTTGGTAGCGACAGTTCCTGCGGGGACGGGGCATTGGATTCACCTCCCAGCTCTGTGAGGGGACTAGGCAGCAATCGTTCCTGCAGGGGTTGGGCACTGGGTTCCCTCCCTGGCTCTGCCAGGGGACTGGGGAGCGGCCAGTCCTGCGGGGGTGGGGTGTTTCCTTCCCTCCATGGCTCTGGCAGGGGACTGGGCTGCAGCCATTTCCCTTCTCAGCTTTGCAATGCGACTGTGCAGCAGCCATTCCAGCGGGGCTGGGACGCTGGGTTCCCTACCCATCTCTGCTTGGGCGGGGAGCTATGTTCCCTGCCCAGCTTTGCCAGGGGACTGGGGAGCCACTGTTCCTGCGGGGGCTGGGTGCTAGGTTCCTTCTCCAGCTCTGCAAAGGGACTGTGGCTCCTGCCATTCAAGCGGGGCTGGGCCGCTGCCTTCCCTCCCCGGCTCTGTGAGGGTACTGGGGAGCGGCCGTTCAAGCGGGGGCAGGGCGCTGGGTTACCTCCCCGGCTCTGCCAGGAGACTAGGGATCGGCCATTGCTGCGGTGGCGAGGATTTGCCTTCCCTCCCCAGCTCTGCGAGGGGACTGGCCCCCTCTCGTTCCCCCGGGGGTGGGGCACTGGGTTCACCTCCCAGCTCTGTGAGAGTGTCATAAACAGATTGTTAAGGGTTAATGTCTCTTCTGCCTGTAAAGGGTTACAAGCAGGGAACTGGACACCTGACCAGAAGACCAATCAGAAGACAAGATACTTTTACATTTGGGTGGAGGGAAGTTTTTGTTATAACCCTTGTTATAATTTTTTTTCTCTTTCTTCTTTCTTCCCGCCCCCTTCTCCTTCCTCCCCCGTAGCAGTTATGTAAGCACAGGCGCATTATGTAATCTTGGCCGCGGCAGCTCGTTAGTAAGTTTTCCTTCTGTAAGTTATCTTGTCCTTCTGCTAAAGTTGCACAGGCCTTATCGCCACTGCTTTAGACCGGTTTTAGCTGTGCTGCAACTGATAACTTACTGTTACACATTTCATTTCACAGCTGCTAGCTTTCTAGATCAAGTAGAGTTCAACATGGAGGAGCTTTGGTTCACTGAGGCCTAGATTTATGCCTACTGACACCAACACCCCCATGCTACTGACTGTGAACAGCCCCCCCTACGGTCTGCCCAGTCCCTCCCCCTGGCTGTGTCCCCCTACAGCTCCCACCCTGTCCCCACCATGCTGCAGCCTCTGAGCAGCCCCCCCTAGTCTGTCCAGTCCCTCCCCCCGGCTGTGTCCTCTACCCCCAGTTCCCATACTGCCCCCTCCATGCTACAGCCTCTGAGCAGCCCCCCCTACGGTCTTCCCAATCCCCCCCTGATTGTGTCCCACCCCCCAGCTCCCACCATGCCTCCCCCCCATGCTACTGCCTCTGAGCAGCCCCCCTATGGTCTGCCCAGTCCTCCCCCTGGCTGTGTCCTCCCCCCCAGCTCCCACCCCTGTCACATCCCCCCCTACACTTTCTCCCTGCAGCTTGCCCCATTCCCTGCTGAGTCCCAGCTTCACCCCCTGACATCTCTCCAACCCCACCTCCCCCCATCACAGCCCTTGCCCCCATAGTGCCCTGGCCCCTGCTCCCCGGGGTGGGCTTGAGAGGCCCCCACTCCCCGACCGCTCCACTCCCCAGAATTGGAAGCTGCTGGCATTGAGGAAGGTGGGGCCTGGGCTGGCCCAGCTGCTTGGGCAGATCCTGGTAAAAGAGAGAAGAGCGGGCAAGGCTGAGGACCCTCCCTTGTCCCGGGGGGGCGGGGGTCCCACAATTTGGCTCAGTGTCACCCTCCCACATACAGAGGAGACGTCAGCTCCCAGCAGGCCATGCTCCATCTCCAGCCCTGCTGGGATGAGACCACAATCCCCCAGTGCCCCCCGCCCCACCACTGCCATCAGCAGTTAAGCCGGGGAATTGCCCCCTTTCTCCCCTGCGAGGGCTGCAGGACTCCCTGCCCCCTCCAACACCAGCCTCCCTGCCATGTATCCCGGGGTGCAGGATAAGGGTGGGTTTCTTCTTTCCATTGCCCAGATCTAGCCCTCAGCCCCGGTTTACCCATACGGGATCCAGGGTCTGGAGCAGTTGGCTGCTTACTGAGGGCTACAAGGAGCCACCAGGAGAAGGGAGTAGATTCTCCACAGTTTTGCATCCACTCACACTGGTACCTGTCTCACACATGGGGAAACTGAGGCACCAGGGAGGGTGATATGGCCTGCGCCAGCTCCGATTGGGAGTCTGTGGGAGAGCCAGGAATAGAACCCAGGAGTCCTGGCTCCATGGGCAGCTTGGGACTCCTCCATTTGGGGGGGCTGGGAGGTCCCGGACTGCGGCCCTGCCCCAAGGCCCTCTCCCACTCAGCCTCCTCCTGCCGAAGCCCCCCCACACTCCCCCTTCAGCCCCGCCCACACTCCACCCTCAGGTCCCCTTTGTTCCACTCCCCTGACCCCCTTCGCCTGCCTCTCATCTCTCTTCTCCCAAGGCCCTGCCACTTGTGCCCCTTTGCCCCCTACCCCAAGGCCCCCGCCTGCCTGCCTGACGTTTGCACCCCTGCCCCTCCCCCTGTGGCTCGATGTGGGCGGATGGGAACTTGGGACAGGGCAGAGTGAGGATGGGGCCTGGGGGGGGAGAGGACGAATCGGATCAGGGCCTCTGAATGGAGCATGGGCCAGGTGCCTCCCCAGGCCCCTTCTAGTCACAGCCCATGCCTGGCTCCCAGCCTCCGCTCCTCTAACCACTAGACTGCACTGCCCTCCCAGAGTGGGGATAAGAACCAGGAGTCCTGGCTCCCAGCTGGGCTGTGGGTGGAGCAGGATGTACTGGCCATGGGCTCACCTGGGTATCACTTACCGTCAGTTTGGATGATATCCCAGTCCTGACCTCCAGACTCACAGCTCTGCTGGTAACCCTCACTCCCAACCCGCAGCACCTGGTATCCCAATCGTGACCTCCAGACTCACAGCTCTGCTGGTACCCCATACTCCCGACCCACAGCCCCTTGGGTTCACCCCAGCTGTAGCGGTGCCCCTCACTCCCGACCTGCAGCCCCTTGAGCACCTTCCAGCTCTGCTGGTGCCCCTCACTCCCAGCTCGCAGCACCTGTTATCCCAGTCCTGACCTCCAGACTCACAGCTCTGATGGTACCCCTCACTCTCGACCCACAGCTTTCTGGTTTCCCCCCAGCTCTAGCAGTGCCCCTCATGCCAGACCCACAGCCTCTGCTATTCCATTACTGACCTTCAGACTCACAGATCTGCTGGTGTCGCTCACTCCCAACCCGCAGCCTCCTGGGCTACCTGCATAGCTCCCCAATCACTGCGCTGCCGGAGCCCCTCACTCTCGACCCGCAGCCCCTGCTATCCCAGTCCTGACATCCAGACTCACAACTCTGCTGGTACCCCTCACTTCCAACCCGCAGCCCTCTGGATTCCCCCCAGCTCTAGTGCTTACCCTCACTCCCGACCCGCAGCTCCTGCTATTCCAGTCCTAATCTCCAGACTCACAACTCTGCTGATGCCCCTCACTACCGACCCGCAGCCCCCTGGGCTTCCCCCAGCTCTATCGGTGCCCCTCACTCAGGACCCACAGCCCCCTGGGCTCCTGGCTGTGCTCCCCAGTCACTGCCCTGATGGTGCCCCTCACTCCCGACTCGCAGCCTCTGCTATCCCCGTCCTGAGCTTGAGACTCACAGCTCTGTTGGTGTCGCTCACTTCCGACCCTCAGCCCCTGCTATCCCAGTCCTGAACTCCAGACTCACAGCTCTGCTGGTGCCCCTCACTCCCAACCCACATCCCCCTGGGCTCCCTCCAGCTCTGATGGTGCCTCTCACTGCAGCTCCGCAGCCCTCTGAGCTCCCCACTGAGCTTCCCAGTCACTGCGCTGATGGTGCCCCTAACTCCCGACTCGCAGCCCCTCCTGTCCCAATCGTGACATCCAGACTCACAACTCTGCTGGTGCCCCTCACTCCCGACCTGCAGCCCCCAGGGTCCCTCCAGCTCTACCGGTGCCCCTCACTCCTGACCTGCAGCCACTGCAATGTCAGTCCTGACCTCCAGACTCACAGCTCTGATGGTGCCCCTCACTCCTGACTCGCAGCCCCCTGGACTTCCCCCAGCTCTAGCGGTGCCCCTCACTCCCGAACTGCAGCCCCCTGAGCTCCCTCCAGCTCTAACGGAGCCTCTCACTCCCAACCCGCAGCCCCTTGGGCTCCCTCCAGCTCTGACAGTGCCCCTCACTCCCGACCCGCAGCCCCTTGGGCTCCCTCCAGCTCTGACAGTGCCCCTCACTCCCGACCCGCAGCCCCCTGGGCTTCCCCCAGCTCTACCAGTGCGCCTCACTCCCAACCACAGTCCCGTGGGCTTGCCCCAGCTCTGACAGTGCCCCTCACTCCCGACCCGCAGCCCCCTAGGCTCCCTCCAGCTCTATCGGTTCCTCTCACTCCTGAACCACAGCCTCCTGGGCTCCCCTCTGAGCTCCCGTGTCACTGCGCTGCTGATGCCCCTCATTCCTGACCCACAGCCCCTCCTGTCCCAGTCCTGTACTCCAGAGTCACAGCTCTGCTGCTGCCCATCACTCCCGACCCGCAGCCCCCTGGGATTCCCCCAGCTCTAGCGGTGCCCCTCACTCACAATCCGCAGCACCCTGGGCTTCCCCCAGCTCTGCTGGTGCCCCTCACTCCCGACCCGCCCTCCCTGGGCTCCCTCCAGCTCTACCAGTGCCCGTCACTCCTGAGCCACAGCACCCTGAGCTCTCTGCTGAGCTCCCCAGTCACTGCGCTGCCTGTGCCCCCACTCCCAACCCACAGCCCCTGCTATCCCAGTCCTGACCTCCAGACTCTCAGCTCTGCTGGTGCCCCTCACTCCCAACCCGTAGTCCCCTGGGCTCCCTCCAGCTCTGCTGGTGACCCTCACTCCCGACCTGCAGCCCCCTGGGCTCCCTGCTAGGCTCCCCAGACACTGTGCTACCGGTACCCCTCACTTCTGACCTGCAGCCCCTGCTATCCCAGCCCTGACCTCCAGACTCACAGGTCTGCTGATGCCCAACACTCCCGACCCACAGCCCCCTGGGATTCCCCCTGCTCTACTGGTGCCCCTTGTGATGGAGTATGAACTGTCTGTGTGGGGGATGGGAGAGCCGGGAGTGACTTTAGGTGTGGGACAGGACCTGAGCCTGTAACCTGAGCGATGCAGGGGCGACGGGAGTTCAACACCTTGGCCCGAGAAGGTGGACAAAGGCAGAGAGCTGACTAGAGAGGGTTTGGGCAGTTTCAGTTTTATGGCTGAGTGGTTGGAATTCAGGGAATCCCAAGCTGGGGACAAAACCCTCTGAACCCCCAGAAGGACCAGATTGAGGGGTCCTGGTTGTGCCTACAAGCTCTGCTGTAACCTGCATTCCTGTTGTCCAATAAACCTTCTGTTTTACTGGCTGGCGGAGAGTCACTGTGAGTCCCAGGAAGAGGGGTGCAGGACCGGACTCCCCCACACTCTGTGACAACTGGTGGCAGCAGCGGGATCTACTGCACCCCGTGGACGATGCTTCCTGCAGTAAGTGACTGGGAAGCAGTAAAACTAAGGGACGATTGTAGGGGTGATTAAGCCCTGGGAGTGTGTGACCAGAGAGAAGGACTTTTGCAGTAACAGGGTCCCCCGGGGGATTGCAGTGAGCGGTCCCAGGGGTGGAGGAGTCTGCGGATCAACCCTGGCAGATGGGTGGTGACTTCAAGAAGGGCTGGTGCACCAGAGGTCTCCCTGGAAACCGTAGGGAGCAGTGAGCACCCCAGCCTGTGAGTGGCCAGCAGGAAGATGTATGCCAAGCGGCTTAAGTGTGACCTGGTTGGGCTGTGCAAGCAGAGGGGCTGTGCAGAGGGAGGCTCACAGAAGACCAGCTGATTGCCCGGCTGGAGGAGGGAGATCACTTGAATGAACTGATCACTGTCTCTGAGGGAAGCAGCCTGACAGATGCAGCGCAGACACCAGTGTCTGTCCCCACTGGGAGTGGTCAGCCGGCGGCTGAGGGCTTCCCGAGACCCCCGCTTCCTATGCCTAGGGGAAGGGTCAGGAGGAGCCCAGCGAATACCAAGGGCACCATGACACCCTCGGCCAGCAGGGGATCCTCCTGGCAAAGCTCACCCGCCAGCAGGGGATCGTCCCGGCGACGCTCGGCATCCGTGGAGCAGAAGCAGCTGGAATGGGAGAGAGAGCTAAAACTGAGAGAGCTGGAGGATCGTGAGCGACAGAGAGAACATGAAGAGAGACAAAGACAGCGAGAACAGGAGGAAAAAGTGAGAAAGAGGGAATATGAAGAATAACAGCGTCAGTATGAGCTAGAACTGGGTAGGCTGAGGAACAGCGGGGCCCCCAACTGCAAGGAGTGAGGGGGGCCCAGGACTGCGCGGAGCTTTGGTAGGTGCATTCTGGCTCACCGTAAGGAGGGGGAGGACATAGATGACTTCCTGGTTGCCTTTGAGATGGCCTGCGAGCTGCAACAGGTAGATCCTGCAGACAGGCTCCAAGTTCTCACTCCCTTACGGGACCCCAAGGCCGTGGCATTGTACCGCCAATTGGGAGATGCTGAGAAAGGGAACTACGAACTATTGAAACAGGCCCTGCTGCACGAGTTCAGGCTGACTCCTGAGATGTACCGAGAGAGTTTCTGGGGTCAGTATAAAACCCCTGAGGTCTCATATCTGCTAATAGCCATCCGCATGGAGGGATACACCAGCAAGTGGGCCAGTGGGGCCCAGATGAAGGGGGACCTGGTTAAACTGCTAGGACTGGAGCAACTGTATGAGTAGTACCCATCCGACCTGATGCTGTGGTTGAGGGACCAAAAACCAGAGGACCCGCAACATACAGGGCGGCTGGCCGATGAGTTTGTGAAGATCCGGTCGGGAGGTGGCAGGGAGGAGTCCCAGAAGAACAGGCCCACTGCGATGCAGAGAGAGTCTCATCCTGGGACCTCCCAAAGAGGTAATAGGGAGAATGCCGTCCCAAGGAGAACGCCCAGGGACACGGCTCAGAAAGGCTGCGGCCTCAGAACAAGCCAGCTAGAGAGAGAGCATGTCTCCATCCCTGTCTCAGTTGCTGAGTTCCAGGCTGAGTTGCAGAAAAATCCCTCATTCTGGTGGTAGATTTCGCCACTCGCTACCTCGAGGCGGTGGCCTTGTCCTCTATCGCAGAAGATACTGTGGCACATGCGCTGCTGACCATTTTCAGCCGGGTCGGGTTCCCCAAGGAAGTCTTAATGGACCAGGGGTCCAACTTCATGTCGACCCTGCTCCGGTGCTTGTAGGAGAAATGTTGGATCCGGCACAGCCGGGCCTCAGCGTATCACCCCCAGTCCAACGGGCTGGTGGTAAGATTCAACGAGACGCTGAAGATGATGCTAAAAACATTTATGAACCAGCATCCGCAGGACTGGGACAAGTACTTACCTCAGCTGCTGTTTGCGTACAGGGAGGTACCCCATGAATCTACTGGGTTTTTGCCTTTCGAACTGTTATATGGAAGGAAGGTAAGGAGGCCCCTGGACCTGATGAGAGACGAATGGGAGGGGAAGGCCACTCCCGATGGGGAGTCAGTGGTGGAGTATGTCCTGACCTTCCGGGAAAGAGTTGCCGAGCTCATGGGCCTGGCCAGGGAGAATCTGGCCCGAGCCCAGAGGAAGCAGAAGGTCTGAAATGACCGCACGGTGCGGGCCCGCGCCTTCGCCACCGGGGATCAGGTGATGGTTCTCATCCCCATGAGAAAGAACAAACTTCAGGACCCCGGGAAGGGCCCTTCAAGGTTGTCAAGCAACTAAATGCGATAAACTATGTGGTGGAGCTGTCGAACTGGGTGCACCACTGCCGGGTGTACCATGTGAACATGACGAAGCCATATTATGACAGGGGGAATGTGGTGTTGGCCGTGTGTGGACATTGGGAGGAGCAGGGAGATGACGCTTTAATGGATCTATTTCCTGGGACAAAAGCTGGTTCCCCGCTGGAGGCAATTCCCCTCTCTGATCAGCTGACCCCGGCCCAGCATGCTGAGATCACAGGGGTGCTGCATCTCTATGCCGACAGCTGTTTTCCAACCAGCCTAGACGCACTAATTTGATTGTCCACTGGGTGGAGACCGGGTCACATCCTCCTATAGGATGATCCCCTTCTCTGGTCACCGGGAAAACTGCCCAGGACCTAGAAAGAGAGGTCAGGGACATGCTGGCTTTGGGGGTGATCCAGCCGTCTTCCAGCCGTTGGGCCTCTCCAGTGGTGCTGGTCTCCAAAAGGAATGGGTAGATCCGGTTCTGTGTGGACTATCGAAAGCTCAATGCCATCATCGTATCTGTTGCCTACCCCATGCCCAGGCCTGATGAGCTCTAGAGAAGCTGGGAGGCACTCGGTACCTCACCTCCGAGGATCTTACAAAGGGCTACTGGCAAGTGCCGCTGGACGCAGATGCCAGGCTGAAATAGGCCTTTATCACCCCTCTGGGGCTCTATGAGTTTCTGACCCTGCCCTTCGGCCTCAAGGGAGCTCCAGCCACCTTCCAGCGGCTGGTGGATCAACTACTGAGGGGGATGGAGCATTTTGCCATGACGTATATTGACGACATCTGCGTCTTTAGCCGGACCTGAGAGGACCACGTGTCCCAGGTTAAACAAGTGCTGGACCAACTGCGGGAGGCTGGGTTAACTGTAAAGGCTGAGAAGTGCAAGGTGGGGATGGCTGAAGTATCTTATCTGGGCCATCGGGTGGGGAGTGGCTGCCTAAAGCCAGAACCAGCCAAGGTGGAGGCGATCAGAGACTGGCCTGCTCCCCAAACCAAAAACCAGGTCCAGGTCTTTATTGGGATGGCGGGGTACTATCGAAGGTTTGTGCCCCACTTTTGAGCCATAGCTGCCCCCATCACTGAGCTGTGCAAGAAGGGGAAGCCAGACAAGGTGGTCTGGACCGAGCAGTCCCAGCAGGCTCTCCAGGCACTGAAGAAGACTCTAGTTAGTGACCGACCCATTTCTGGCAAACCCAGATTTCGACAAGCCCTTTATGGTGTTCACCAACGCCTCAGACATGGGACTGGGGGCGGTGTTAATGCAGGAGGATGAAAAGGGGGAGAGACACCCCATCGTGTACCTGAGCAAGAAGTTGCTACCGCGGGAGCAGAACTACGCGGCCATCGAGAATGAATGCCTGGCCATGGTGTGGGCCCTTAAGAAACTGGAGTCATATGTCTTTGGGTGACACTTCATTGTGTACACCAACCACTCTCCCCTGACTTGGCTGCACCAGATGAAAGGAGCCAACGCCAAGCTCCTGAGGTGGAGCCTGCTCCTGCAGGACTATGACATGGACATGGTCCACGTGAAGGGAATTGCCAACTGATAGCGGATGCGATGTCCCAGAAAATGGGGCCCTGAACTTCCCCAGGTCACTGGTCAGAGTTACCCTGCTCAGTTCAGTCTCGGAGGGGGGAGAGATTTGATGCAGTAGGGACTCTCTGTGTGGGGGGATGGGAGAGCTGGGGAGGACATTAGGTGAGGGACAGGATTTTTAAGCCTGTAACTTGAGCCAGGTACGGGGAGAGGGTGTCAGCACCTTTGCCCGGGAAGCTGGACAAAGGAATCGGCCGGCTGGAGGAAGGGCAGTTCAGTTTCTGTTTTGGGCTGGGTGGTTGGAATTCAGGGTATCCCAAGCTGGGATCCAAGTACCCTGAACACCCAGAAGAACTAGATTGAGTGGTCCTGATTGTGCCTCCAAGCTCTGCTGTAACCTCCATTCCTGTGTCGAATAAACCTTCTGCTTTACTGGCTGGCTGAGAGTCACTGGGGGTCCAGGAAGAGGGGTGCAGGACCGGATTACCCCACACTCCGAGACAGGAGTGGTGCTAGGTCGCTGCCTTCCCTCCCCAGCTCTGTGAGGGGACTTTGGAGTGGCTGTATCTGCGGGGGCAGGGCACTGCCTTCCCTCCCCAAGTCTGTGAGGGGACCGGGAAGCGGCCTTTCCTGCGGGGGCGGGGCACTGGGTTCCCTCCCCAGATCTGCGAGGGGACTGGAGAGCGGCCGTTCCAGCGGCAGTGGGGTGCTGCCTTCCTTCACCAGCTCTGTGAGGGGAACAGTGAGCAGTCTTTCCTGCTGGGGCAGGGCACTGGGTTCCCTCCCCAGCTCTGCGATGGGCCTGGGGAGCGGCCGTTCCTGCGGGGGCAGGGTGCTTGGTTCCCTCCCCAGATCTGCGAGGGGAGTGGAGAGCGGCCGTTCCAGCTGCAGTGGGGTGCTGCCTTCCCTCCCCAGCTCTGCGAGGGGAACAGTGAGCAGTCTTTCCTGCTGGGGCAGGGCACTGGGTTCCCTCCCCAGCTCTGCGAGGGTACTAGGTAGCGGCCGTTCCTGCGGGGGTGGGGCGCTGCCTTCCCTCCTTAGCTGTGTCAGGGGACTCGGGAGTGGCCGTTCCAGCGGGGGTGGGGTGCTGTATTCCCTCACCAGCTCTGGGAGGGGACAGGGGCTTGGCCGTTCGAGAGGGGGAGGGGCGCTGGGTTCCCGACCCAACTCTGGGAGGATACAGGGGAGGGGCAGTTCCAGCGGGGGCAGGGTGCAGTCTTCTGTTCCCAGCTCTGGGAGGGGCCTGGGGAGTGGTGGTTGCAGCGGGGCGGGGGGAGCGCTGGCTTCCCTCCTGTCATGAACAGATGGTTAAGGGTTAACGTCTCTTTTACCTGTAAAGGGTTAAGAAGCTCAGTGAACCTGGCTGACACCTGACCAGAGGACCAATCTGGGGAGAAGATACTTTCAAATCTTGGTACAGGGAAGTCTTTGTTGTGCTGTTTGTTTTGTTCTTTGTTCGCTCTTGCGACTAAGAGGAACCAGACGTGCAACCAGGTTTTCTCCAATCTTTCTGAGTCAGTCTTTCAGGTTTCAAAGTAGTAAGTATAGCCAGGAAACATGGATCAATCTTATGATTGTTTTCTTTACTTGTAAATGTGTCTTTTGCTGGAAGGATTTTTACCTCTGTTTGATGTAACTTTGAATCTCAGGCTAAGGGTGGGGAGGTCCCTCTAGGCTATATAAATCTGAATACCCTGGAAAACATTTTCCATCCTGATTTTACAGAGATAATTTTTACCTTTTCTTTCTTTAATTAAAAGCTTTCTATTTTAAGAACCTGATTGATTTTTTTCCTTCTTTTAAGACCCAAGGGGATTGGGTCTGAACGCACCAGAGATTGGTGGGGGGTAAAGGACGGGGGGGGGAGGTTAATTCCTCTTTGTTTTAAGCTCGAAGGAGTTTGGATCAGTGTAACCTCTCAGGGTAACCCAGGGAGGGGAAAGTCTGGGGGGAAAAAGAGGGGGGAGGAAGGCTAATTTCTCCTTGTGTTCAGATCCAAGGGGTTTGGGTCTTGGGTTCCCCAGGGAAGGTTTTGGGGAAACAGGAAGTGTGCCAAACACCATATTTTGGCTGGTGGCAGCGTACCAAATTTAAGCGAGTAATAAAGATTAAAAGTGATCATGCAGGTCCCCGCTTCTTCGACGCTAAAGTTCAAAGTGGGGAAAAAACCTTGATACCCCCCCAGAATGGACCCTGCCTGGGCGGATTCGCTGTGGGAAGCGCACGGAGGGTCAGAGGATGCTGAATGCTCCAAGGAGAGACCCAGGAGGTAAAGACTTGTGAGCATCTTGCCCTAAAAACTTCTGCTCCAAGGGAGAGGAGGCTCCTCAAAGTCCTGACTGGTTTTGTGGGGAGCAGTTCCAGAGCATCGCCCATGGTCTCCGTGACAACTGGTGGCAGAGGTGGGATGTACTGCACCCCGTGAATGGCGCTGCTTGCAGTAAGTGACTGGGGAGCAGTAAAACAAAGGAGGGATAATGAGGACCAGGTGTGCTGAAGGCTCAGAGATGGATGGTTTCAGGGAGCGGTTAACCTCTGGGAGTCTGTGACCAGCGAGAAGGACTGTTGGAATAACAGGGTCCCCCTGAGGACTGCAGCCAGCAGTATGAGGGGCAGAGGAGCTTGCCGCTGTGCCCTGCGAGAGAGGATTTTTGCAGTAGCAGGTTCCCGTGGGGATGGCAGGAGCAGTCCCAGGGGCAGAGGAGTCTGCAGCTCGACCTTGGCAAAGAGGTGGTGACCACGAGAAGGGCTGGCACACCAGGGGTTCTTCCTGGAAACCATGGGGGAGCCAAGAGCACACAGGCCTGTGAGTCCAGAGCCACTTGGGAATGGTGAAGTGATGGCCTATCACCATCTCCTTGAGAAGGACATTGTGATCCTGTGTACAAAGAGGGTTACGCATGGGGAAGTTCACCAAGGCACAGTTAATCGTGAGTGGGAGGAGAAGGACACGTCTGAGGAGCAGATTCCTGACCCAGATGGGGCTACAAAAGGATCTGGGAGCAGCTGGAGCAGCAGCCAGACATCCCCGAGAGTCTGGTCCCCAACCAGATGATGGTTTTCACGATCGGGTTCCCCATCAGGGGATCGAAGACGTATGGGATGGGAGCACAGCCTGAGAGTGCGAGAGGATCGTGAGAGAGAGCAAAAGCCTGAGGAAAAGCTGCAGGAGAAGCAGCAGCAGCATGGACTGGGGATGGTGGAGCAGAGAGACATAGGGGGGCTGCCCAAGGGTCAGTGGGGAAACACGCATGGGGTGGCGAGACCCTGGGACAGAGAGAACTGTGGTGGTGCAGCCTCAGATGCTGAGGGGCTGTGGGACCTGGGTGAAGGTCCCCAGGGTGAAGCCCCCCGTCCTGCATATGGCCTGGATCCGTGTGCAGACCCAGGAGGGGTCTGGCTGGCTGGTTGTTGGGGTTCTCCAGGATATTCGCTGGGAGGCCCTGTTGGGAGGTGACTGTGTCTCTTTAGGACAGGATCCAGGCCCTGCTCCTGTAACGGCCGAGGATTTGAATTCAAATCCAGGGAAGCAATTGGGTAAGACGGAAATGGTCTGTGAAAATGCAAATGACGTGGCTGGCACGGGGGAGGGGCTGCTGGGCTCAGGATACCTGCCTACCTGTAACCAGCCCCCTGGGGCTGAGTGGGAGGGAGAGATGCTCCCTGCCCCCCTGCACACCGGAGAGGGGGCTCACGCTGGCTCTGAGGCTGTGACCAAAGCAAGGAGCTCGCTGCCTGCCCCCGCTCGAGTGGCCACACCCCACGCCCCTCTCAGAGCTGGGGAGGGAAGCCAGCGCCCCACCCCCGCTGCAACCGCCACTCCGCAGGCCCCTCCCAGAGCTGTGGAGGGAAGGCAATGCTGCAACCCCGCTCGAAACGCTACTCCCCAGGCACCTCCCAGAGCTGGGGAGGGAAGCCAGTGCCCCGCCCCCGCAGGAATGGCCGCTTCACATTCCCCTTGCAGACCTGGAGAGGGAAGGCAGCGCCCCTCCCCTGCAGGTTTGCACACGGGCCATGGCCATGGCCGGGAGTGCAGCGCAGAAGCTGCTCCAGCCCTGCAGCCTGTGGGGCAGCGTAGTGGGGCTGGGGGCAGCACGGAGCAGGCAGGGCCCAGGTGGGCGGGGGGCGGAGACACAAGTGGGGCTGACACGCTCCTGCCAGGAGCTGCCTGATTCACCCCTTGCCCGGGAGCTGCAGGAGGGGCCCGGATCATGGCTCGGCTGCAGAGCTCAGAGCCCAGGCTGGGCCCAGGAGTGAGGGGATGGGGGAGCTGGGGGTATAGTGGAGGTTGGAGCCGAGAGCTGGTTGGAGATGGGGTGTGCTACTGCCGCTTGGTGGCGGGGGAGCCCTCTGGCTTTTTTTTTTTTGCTCCGCCCCCCGCACCCCGATATTTCATCTTTGACATCTGGTCACCCTAGCCTGATATGAAGGAGGGTGTCTGAACCAAGGGGCCAGGGACTGGCCTTTGCTAGAGAAACCACTGTCAAGTTTTAGCCAATTAGGACAAGTCAGCAAATAAAACCACCTCAGGTATCAGTAACTGCTACAGGTTGCAAATTCCTACATGTAGCAGTTTCTGGCACTACACCTGCGCAGCTCTGCTCCCCGGCTCTTCTCAGGCTCCTGCTCTCTCCTTAGCTCTCTCCACTCTCGCCCAGGCAGTTCCAGCTCACATGGAGGATGGGACCCCCTGGCCTGGTGACTCTCTCATTACACTGTCTGGCCTGTCAGTGCAGCTAACTTGGAGCTTTGGCCTCTCCCCATTGTCCCTGGGGACTGTCAGTCTCAGGGTCCTGACTTCCCATTGATCCTTCCCCCCTTCTATTGGTGCTGGGAACTAGCCAACCAACCCCCTCCACACACACACACTAAGTTTTAGTAAAGGGCCAAGAGCCTCCTTACACGAGCAGCCCCATGAGGGTCACCGGTGTGCAGAGAAGGCAGCCTAAGATGGTGTAATGGGCAGCACTCAGGACTCTGAATCCTGTAATCTGAGTTCAAATCTCAGTGGGATCTTGTGTTGGCTTGTGGTCATAGGCAGCAGGTTATATACATTTGTGGTGCTCGGGCTCCAGGAATATTCAGGGCTGGGGGCCCTGCTCCAGCAATATTTGGAGCTGGGTCTCTTCCCCTGGGCCCTGGCCCCTGCCTGGCACCCCTCCCCCTGCCACGGTGCGTCCCTGCCTGACAAAAGCAGCATGGGCCTGTCTCCTGCCTGCTCCTGCTGCTGGAGTAGAGGGATTCTGGGCAGAACTGCTGCCCCAGAGTCCTACTGCAGGCTGCCCTGAGCCTCTCCAACACCCGCAACCCTGAGCTCCCTCTGAACCCTGATACTCCGCCCCAGTCCTGAGCCCCCTCCTGCATCATGAATCCCTCATCCTCACCCCTATGCTCCCTCCCAGAGGGTGCACCCCTTCCCACACACTCCTTCCCACCCCCAGAGCCTGCACTTCTCACCCCTTACTACAACCCTGCTGAAGCCTGCACCCAGCACCCAAACTCCATCCTAAAGCCTGAATCCTGCACCCTAATCCCCAGCCCAGGATCTGCACCCCAGACCTCCCCCCTAAATCCCCTCCCAGAGCCTTAGGCAGGTGAGGGTGGAGTTTGGGGGGCGGGAGTTGGGGTGCGCGTTCTGGGCCCCACCAAAATTTCTACAAACTTGCCCCCGATGCTTATGGTAAAGCCCCAGAGCTCAACTTTCCTGTCTCCAGCTGTGTAAGAGTGAATCTTTCCCCTCCTGCTGGGTGACTCACACCTCCAAGAGCCAGGTCTTTGGCTGGGATGGCCACAATGGGTTAGGGCTCTAGAACTTGCTACCCTGATAGTTGGGATTCTTGCTGCTTCACCTGATGTTCACAAGCTTGGCCCTTGTGCTTCCTACCACACTTTTCCTATGGCCCACATGGCGCTTGAAGAAAGGAGTGCCAGGGGTGGGATTAATAGTCAGGTCTCGGCAGGAGGGAGGAAGAGTCCCAGGCTGGAGCCCCACACACCTTCCCTCCTCCGTGCACCTAGCGCAGAGGCAGCCCAGCTCTGTCCGCTGGATAAATCGGCAGAGTAGGTGAGTTCATGTAAATACAGTCTGGTCCCAAAGCCTCCTCCCAACCCTGGTCATCACTAGCTGTCAGGAGAGAGCTCATTCACACCTCGCTTACAAATCATCATTTGAAATTCTAAGGTTGGCCAACACTGCCGAAGCCAATGCACCCACATTGTCAGCAAACACAACATCTGGGTGAGGAAACCTGGCTTTGTCCATTCTTTCCGAACCTATTTTACTTTCTCAGGTACAAGTAGTTTTCATACATTGTATCTGCTTTTTAAAGTGTGTGTTAACGTTTCAATTTCCATTCAAATTTGCAACCAATGGAACCAACATTGGCAGCACTGCATGTAACTACCTGACCACTGAGGGAGGGGGTGTTGGGGAAATTCGGGGAAGGGGGTGCACAGCCCCCTGACTAGGGGGCGTATAGGGAATGCCCAGTTTCACTGAATTGAGTCTCCTACTGCAGCACCTCAGTAGGTTTACATCAGAGAGGAGCTGCAGTGTCTAGGCAGTGGGATGCCTGTGCCTTTAAGAGCCCAGCCCTGGGAAGCCCATGCTGAGAGGTGCTGCCTGTGAGAGGGGAAATAAAAAAGCCCTCTGCTCCCATCACCCATGTTTGCAAACACTGGAGTCTCAGCCCACCGGGGTAACTGTTACCCCTCTGCCCCTGCCTGTGCCAGGGTTGAACCCTCTGGCAGCGCCTCCCTCTGGGCTTAACTCCGGATCCTTCCCCTCTCCCTGACTTTGCCCTTCAGTCCCTCTCCTAACTCTGCCTCCAGCTGCTTGACCCTCCGACCAGTCAATTTTCACCCCCTGTTCAGACCCTGGCCACCCCCTCCTCTGATTTGCCCCCCTTTGCCCCTTTTTAATCCCTGTAAAAAGTAAAGTGTGCTGGGTCCCATTCACTGGAGGGGGGGCTGGGCACCTGGATCCTGCCTGCCCAGTGCTCAAAGTGCCCCATGATCTTGTGGATGTTTGCTGAGTGCTGCAGGGTCACCCGAAGGGGGAGAGAGACACGGTTAGGAGGTGATGCAGTCAAGGGTGCCTCACCCAACACTGAGATGCAGCCACCTCTGGGGTGAGTTACACAAGTCAGCAAATGAATTTGGAACAAGAAACGCACTGAAAGGACCGAGGGAGCTGCAGGAGGTGGAGAAAACCAGAAAAAGCAGTATCCCTGGATCCCAGCCGTGCCCCTCCCCCCCTCTACCCCCTAACCTCAACTCCCTTCCCACATTTGAGGGGAGAACCCAGGAGTCCTGGTCCCCAGCCTTGCCCACTCCCATATTTCGATATGGCTCCATCCAACAGCTGCCCCCACAATTGCAGGGTAGTGCCATGGGGCACACCAGGGCTTGCCTGTTTGCACAGGATGGGCAATGCCAGTGCCCCAGGGTGGGGAGAGACAATGCTAAGGGAGAAGCAAGCAGCAGGCAGCTCCCATGACAGAGAAAGAAATGCTAGGGAGTGCCGTGCTGCAAGGAGTGAAGGGGGTTGGCAGGGAATGGAAGGATCTTCCCTCACAGCAGGTGCATCTGTCTCCCTCCCAATTCCTCCCCAGCCCTACCCCAGCCCAGGCTAATCCCAGCCCAGTTACCAGGGTTAAATTTGGCCTGGATTCCCCAGCTGCTGGGGATAGGGCGTGGGGCTGGGAAGCATGAGCCTGTACTCCCCCTTACTCAGACACAGTTGCATGGGCACAGACCAAAGGAGCCTGCAGCACTGCTGCCTAGAGGAAACTGAGTCACCAGCCAGTGACAGACACATCATGGCTCTCCTCATTCTCATCCTCTTTTCCATATACAACCTGACCAGAGGAGGGGGTGGTAAACTCAGGACGGTTGCATAGTTAACCTGTGGAATTCATTGTGAAGGCCAAGACTATAACAGGGTTAAAAAAAGAACTAGATAAGATTATGGTGGATAGGTCCATCAAGGGCTATTAGCCAGGGTGGGCAGGGATGGTGCCTGTAGCCTGTTTGCCAGAAGCTGGGAATGGGCGGCAGGGGATGGATCACTTGATGATTCCCTGCTCTGTTCATTCCCTCTGGGGCACCTGGCACTGGCCACTGTCAGAAGACAGGAGGATACTGGGCTAGGTGGACTTTGCGTCTGAACCAGTCTGGCCGCTCTTATGTCTCCCTTGGCGCAGCAGTGACACCCAGTGGGCAGTCAGAGTAATGCACAGAAGGTGTTTCCCTTGGCGCAGCAGTGACACCTCGTGGCCAATCAGGGTAACACACAGAGCATGTTTCCCTTGGAGCAGCAGTGACACCTCGTGGTCATTCCGGGTAATGCACAGAAAGCGTTTCCATTGATAGAGCAATGACACCCAGCAGTCAGGTGGTGTAATGCACAGCGTGTGTCTGCCTTCTAGGAGCAGTGACACCCACGGACCAGTCACGGTAAGGCACAGAGTGTATTTCTCACCAAGCTGGGTAATGCACAGAGCATGTTTCCCATGGAGCAGCAGTGACACCCAGGGACCAGCAGGGGTGGCATCAGACTCTTCTCCTTCAGTGGGGGACTGAGATGGGCTAGACAAAAAAACTGGGGGGCTGTGCCCCCCATCACCTAGCCCCACGCTTCACGGGGGCCATACCTCTGTTCCTTCTCAATTAAAGTCCAGGCTCATCTCCTCTCCCCCCAGCTACGGTTCTACAGTAACACAAACTTTATTAAAATAAAATAGTAAACAGGATTTACTTTAAATATTCTAAATCTGTCCAAATTTTAGTACTGAATCCAAAGTTCTCTTAAAGATCCCATCAGTAACCAAAACCTAAATGAAAAATTGAAACCAAAAACAAGGCTTAATTTAAAACATTAAGAAAAACTTTGTTTGTAAAAATAAAAACTAACAAATGCTGTAAATTAATTATTTCAACATTTTATCAAAAAAGTATGCTACAGCAGAATGATAAAATAACATAAAATAAATAAGCATGACCACTAAAACTTCCTATAAAGGAATTGAATCCTTGAATACTGGCCAAATCTGTATAAAATATGCAGAACTATGTCAAAACTGGTGTTGCAGGTCAGCCATTTGAATCCAGCAAATGTCAATTAAAAGCTCCATTCCAACTAAAAACCCAAAACAACCCAATAAACCAAAATGGTCACAGCCTGAACCAAACCTAGACAGAAGCAAAATTAAACCTGTACCAACATTGGAACAAACGATGTAAATTTCTAATTCTAACTTCTTGTTTCTCCCAGGAGGAAGGTGTTTTGCACCCCAGTAACCGGGCTGTCACTGCAGCTTTCCTTTCACGAAATAAGATTTTTACCAAATATAAATTGCCCTCAATTTCTCTTAGAGAAATTGAAATTGTATCTTTGCACTAATATCCCAAGTGTGCAAGTCCATCCCCTCAGAGCAGCCCCACACCCTGAGGCCAGGGGAGAATCCCAACTGGTTTGTGCATTTGTAACCCTGGGGCCTGAAGCTGATGACAGAAAGGGAAGTGAGCCATCTTGGAGCTTTCCGATACCACCTGCAGGGAGCACAGGGAATTGACTGAGTGACATCCTGGATACTTTTCACCTTGTTCTCCACCAGCAGGCTCCGCTGGAGAGTTCGGGAGTGACTTGACCATGGCAGCACCCTATTTACATATTAAAAGCTGGCATTTTGGGGCCAATGGGGTGAAATGTGAGTACTTTTGGGGTTGGGACCCACATGAGAAGGGATGTGGACAAATTAGAGAGAGTCCAGAAGAGGCCAATAAAAATGATTAGGGGACTGAGACACATGACTTACGAGAACCTACAGGCCATATCCTCTATGTTAAGCTAAGGCAAAGTGAGCATATCTATATTGTGACCTTCTACTCAGAGAGGAAAATCGACCTTTATCAGGTTACTTAAATAGATAAGTACCCATGCCTGTCCAAGACCTTTACCTAGACCAATCGACAATGGAGAATGGCATAGGGTTTTTTTCACTGTTGTACCCACAGATTTAACAGGTACACTACAAGGTAACTTATGTGCATATGTACATGTCATCAACAAGCACAAACATACTAGCCTATGAAGTAAATGTACCCTAATGTTTGTGAGAGAGGAATGAAATTTGGGCATAGGAGGAAGGATTTCCGGTCCTTGTGCCCTATAAAAGAGGTAACCCACCTCGCTAGAGCACTTTGCTCTATCATTCTGACTTACTTCCTCCACTCTCTCTCTATGTACTATCAGCAGGCTGTACTTGTTCTTAAACTTTAAGTTTCAAGGGAACTAGGCTCAGTTCGGTTTCCCTACGTTTTTAGTCTTTATTAGGTTTTGATTTTAAGTTTAACATATACAAGTAAACCCTAAGTAACACTAGCTTTTTCTAAGCACTGCATCTTTCACTTAAGAATTGAGAAACCTGAACTGCAAGGCTGGTCCTGTGTCTCTTACCACCAGGTTATCAAGGAAGGCTGTGAGTATATTAACCAAAACTTTGTTGCATATAATGCCATATGTATCTTCTGAATAGCAGTAATGCAACTGTAACTTTGTAACTCAATTATATTAAATAAAATGCAAGCTAATAAATTAAATTTTCATCAAATTATCCAAATTAATATTATTAGTACACCCTAAATCAGGCTACATGGGACACAGAGTTGGAATGGAGAGGGATGAAGGCACTGGCTCTGGGGGTGCAGACTCTGGGGTGGGGTTAGAATGAGACATTCAGGGTGCAGTAGACGACTCAGGGTTAGGATAGAGAATTGGGCTGTGAATGCTCTGGAATGAGGCCAGGAAAGAGAAAATTGAGATGCAAGACAGAAATCAAGCTAGAGCAAAAAGCAGAGAAGAAGTGTGCGATTTGAGCTGCAGAGGGAAGAAAAAACCTCTGCCTGCCCCCTCTCACCAAAGCATCTAAGAACCAGATGAGAGACATCTCTCCCCCACTGCAACAATTCCAGTTGACCTGGACTGAGAAAGGAACTCATCTCCTCTGCAGCACTAGGAGACCTGGACTGAGTCATGAACACCTCATCTATCTATCTATCTATCTATCTATCCATCCATCCATCCACTCCCACTCCCACTCCCACTCCCACTCCCACTCCCACTCCCACTCCCACTCCCTCCTCCGCTCCTCCCCCCAATCTGGTGTTCCTGGCCTGGGACACGGGAGGGGCTCCTCTCTTCTCCATTTGGGACATGGCGGGATGAGAGATGTGACAGAGCTTTATGGGAAATAATTATTTGCCTGATTCATGTGCCAGTCCTAGTCTCTGCTGACCCAAACAAGCCATTTATCCTGCATGCTGATGCCAGTTTGGAGGGTTTGGGAGCAGTCTCGTACCAGGAAGTGGAAGGCAAATGTAAATCTGTAGCCTTTGCCAGCTGAGGACTGTCTGATAGCGAAACTCGCCATCCCATCCACCAGCTGCAGTTCTTGGACTTGAAATGGGCCATCACTGAGAACTTTGGAGACTACTTGTGTGGTGCTCAGTTTCAGGTGTGGACAGAGAACAATCCACTGACTTATGTGTTAACAAGGGCTAAGCTGGATGCTACAAGGCAGAGATGGGTGGCTACTTTTGCTAGCCATAACTTCGTATTCAAAACCAATGAGTTGGTATAATAGGGAATGTGATTTATCAGGACCACCAATTCTTGGCTGGGGGAGGATGTAAGCAGGGTCAGAATGAACTCTACCCTGACATCTGTTGGTGATCTGTTGTAAAGGCCTTTGTTGCTGATGTGCATGGTCACACCCACCCGGCATTGCATGATGGGGGTGCTTGTCCCAAGGGTCATTTCGGCTGCTGTGGGATCCCCAGTCTCTTTATTAGGGCAGGGGTAATAAAGTGCAGTTATTCCGGTGATATGAATCAAGGACAGTAGAACGGTACTTAGCAGGTCATGATTTCGGGACTCACCCGAACCTACATAAATCTCGTTAGGCAAGAGACATCGGTTCCAAAGCATAGTGAAATAAGAGAGATTGAAAAGGAATATTTGCGTTCAGTATTGCAGATTTCTTTGCAATCTTTAAATATGCATTTTATGTCCTTTGAATGTCTCTAGTTTAAAAATAGAGCTTTTTATAATTGTAATTTATATTTGGTTCTATACCACAGATATGAAATTAATAATACCTAAATGCAATTTTTAGATGTACATAAGCTGCTGGGCTTTGATCTCATTTTCACAGTGAAAGTTGTAAATAACTCCATAGTTGGGGAAAATTCTCCTTACCACTCAGACAGAAAGGAAATTTAGCAGATTGGACTCAGGGAGATCAGCTATGGGACACAGCTTTAGTGACACACGATCTTAGTCACAGGTCAGCTGGTGGGTTTATGCAAATTCTGGATTCTGGGACCAGAGCTGGGGTGAGGGTGGTGAGGGTACAACTTTTTTGGCACATTCACCACCTCTGCACCCAACATTGGGGTGGGGGTGGGAAAGAGCACAACTTTTTTTGGCACATGCACCACCTCTGCACCCAATCTTTGTTACCTCACTCCATAACACCACACACACACAGCAGCCTTTCACCATTAAGAACCAGAATATACCCTAAAAAAGATCAAATGGCATAAGCTTAAGGCAAACAACTGCGCCATTAACACCAACTCAAAGAAATTCAAAAATATCTGTCTTTAAACACAAGGAAGGAAGCCAGCAAACCATCTATTCCTACCTCCCACAAGCTTTTGGCGTTTGGAACCCAGACCCTTTAATGGTGAGTACTTTTTAGGCGACAGTGAAGCTCTCAGGCCTCAAATGCCAGGTACAGTTACTGTCTCCTTGATCCAAAATGAACAGGAAAATACACTGCATTACTCCTGCCCCAATAACAAAGAGACTGGGGATCCCACAGCAGCTGAAATGACCCTTTGGACAAGCACTCCCATCATGGAATCCGGGGTGGGGTGGAACCATGCAAATGACAGCAGCCTCAAAAGGCCTTTACAGCAGATCACCAACAGATGGCAGGGTAGAGTCATAGTGACCCTGCTTAAACTAGATTGTGGAAAAGATTAAAAAACACTGAACGTTCAAACTCACCAAACGCGGGTCAATCCATCCTCATCATCGTATCCGCTCGTTATACTCCACACCTGAACATTGCCCTCACATGGATAACATACCCTCCTAACTCAGTGTCTGTACATTAACCTTTTACCCCCAGTCGGGGCTATTGCAGATTATGTATTCCTTATGCTGCCAAATCTTAAACCCAAACTTCACACCCCCTGGGTAATCTGTACGTTGTTCCCTGATCACCAGAAACTTCTGCACCTAAACGCTGTACCGTACACTTTTTTTTCTTTGAATGTCATCTTAATAAATGTTGACATTTGTTCGAGATCCCGGCTCCTCTTCCTTTGCAAGGCGTGTGCATTTGCTCCGGGTTTTAGTCTGCTAAGACAGCGAGGGGGACGATTGAGACAGAGGTGCTTGCCTGCTGCAGACACGGATCCAAGGCTGAACCTCGTCCCCACCAGCTGAAGGCTTAACTGAGAACAGTTTAAGAAGTGCTCCGGTCTCTGGCACTCAGTACACAGCTCCCAGTGGGGTCCAAAACCCCAAATAGATCCCTTTTATCCTGTAGACGCTGTAAAATCCTGTGACCAGGGCAGCTGCCTAGCAGCCTGCGCATCTGCCTGCCAGCACGAGAGCTCGTTAAGGCACTAATCCGGATAGTGCCAGCTGGGTGGCAGAAGCATGAAAAGCCAGCATAGTGGTGCAGCGAAGCACGCTGGGCCCAAAACCCAGAGGTCGATGGATTGAAACCATTCTCTGCAACTCCTGTGCTTGTTTCTTTTGCCTCTGGGCCTTCCAGCGAGGCGGGGTGACCAGCAGAGCAGCAAGAGGTGGCTGAGGCAGCAGCCTGCCAGGGAGCTCCCTGGCACCTCTGGCTACCTGGGCTGAAGGCAAGAGGGAGGTCTGGGTGTGGCAAGTGCCTCCTGTCCCCAGAATGAGGCTGCAGTGCTTCCTGGTCCCCTTTTCCCACCCACCCCGGCGGGCTGCGGGAGAACATGAGGGAGGCTCTCGGAGCGCTAGGCAGCGCTGTGTGGCTGTCAGGGGGAAAGAGCCGAGGCTACCGACTCGACCTGCCATTGACTCACGTGGCTCTGTGCGCCATCAGCCGGGACGGGCCAGGCTGCGCATGTGACTCAGGCCTGTGCAGCATGGCCACACTTTCCTGACAAGGCGTGAGGCAGGCCAAGAGCTTTGCACAGCCTACAGGAAAGTTGGGAGGGAGGCGTCTTTCAGCCGGCGTGTCTCGTCCGCTTCTCCCTTGCTGCTTGGGCGGAGGCGGTGAAGGAGCAAAATGTTCCCGGCTGAAAGTTTTGTGCTCGGCCTCGAGGATTAAGCCTGAGTCTCCGGCATGGCTGCTGGGAGAAGGGTTTCTGAATGGCATCCAGCATGCTCTTTGGGCCACCAGCTGAAAGCACTGAGGCCAAGAGGCAGCAAAATGGGACTTTTGAGGCTCCCCGCAGGCCTCGGGAAAGCAATGAAGCAGCACGGGCTTAATCGCCGTCCCCAGGTGGGCTGGAATCACCATCCTTCGGTTAACAAGCTGAACACCCTGACCCATTGCGCCACAGAGACACGGATGGGCAACGCTGTATGGAGCACAAAAGTCAGGAATCAGCTGAGGGTACGCCTCTAGCATATGCATGCAGCTCTTAGACAAGCAACAGCAAGGAACTAGACTGGTGTGCAGTGAAAGTTCTGTGGGAAGGAACCGAAAAGAGCACGGGGGCTGCGGTACCAGCGCTTGCACATACTTTTCTTTGGCCTGTTTTGCTGGAAGAGTTAGCAGGGCGAGATTCTTAGTCACAGGTCAGCGGGTGGGTTTATGCAAATTCTGGACTCTGGGACCGGAGCTGGGGTGGGGGTGGGGAGGGCACAACTTTTGTGGTACATGCACACCTCTGCACCCAACCTTTGCTACCTCACTCCGTAACACCACACACACACAGCAGCCATTTATCTCTCAGAACCAAAATATATCCTGAAGAGATCGAAGGGCATAACCCTAAGGCAGTGGGGCTCCTCATGGTTGTGTGTTCCACAGTTTGCTCTCACCCTTCACCTATCAAGTGTGAACTTCTCAGGCACTAGAATAGCCTTAACATGGAGTTGTAGACATTCTTTCTGGGCATCCTGACTCTTATCTTGTCACCCATGTGTAGAAGCTGCTGTAACACGCAAGCTCTGTATGTCCTTTAGGGCTAACCTTAGCCAAACAGCTGGGATCCTTTTTTTTATGCTTAGAAGGCATGCTGTCTCCCTGAAGTCGAAGCAGCATCGGGGGTGGGGGGTCAACAGTTCTTCCTGACAGGGATTTTATTCTATTCCCCCAGAGCTCAAGCTGATGGGGGCAAGTGTTTGTGCAGGTCTCTGCCTCCTTGTGGGTGTGTGAGGGGGAGCAATCAACCAAGTCTTTTGTCCACGGATGAGCCACAGTGGCTAGTCTGATGTTTCAGTCATGGGCCTTCTCTTGTTGGAAAGGGGATGACACTTCTTCTGGTAAACTAGTGTTTCACACTTGGTAATGCTTCTCTCCTGACTGCTGGCAGGGTGGCGGCAAGGGGGTTAACAGCTTTAGTGCCAACGCTTATAGATCACCTTACAACATGGGCTACGGCTATTATAGGTGAGAAAGCAACTCACGAGCTTGTCATAAACTCTAAACACTAAACACATTTTTATAAATCTAAGGCCTGTTTTAACAACAGTAACAAACAGGTGAGAAAGACTAGCTTCCAGCCATGTGTTTGTCACTTTTCAGTAAGGCCTAGGGGCCTTGGCATGAGCTGGCACCTGGTCTGCCAGTGTCAGAAGAGGAACTTCCCTCTCTTGTCCCCAGGTTGTCTGTAGTGGGAGCAGTACTGTTCAACTTATTCATAAATGATCTGGGGAAAGCGGGTAAACAGTGAGGTGGCAAAATTTGCAGATGAAACAAAATTGCTCAAGATAGTTAAGTCTCAGGCAGCCTGCGAAGAGCCACAAAGAGATCTCACAAAACTGGGTGATGGGACAAACCAAATGGCAGATGAACGTCGGTGCTGTTAAGTGCAAAGTAATGCACGTTGGAAAACATAATCCCAACTATCCCTATAAAACGATGGGGTCTAAATTAGCTGTTACCACTCGAGAAAGAGATCTGGGAGTCATTGTGGATAGTTCTCTGAAAACATCCACTCAATGTGCAGTGGAGTGTTGGGAATCATTAAGAAAGGGATAGATAAGAAGACTGAAACTATCATATCGCTTCAATAACAATCCATGGTATGCCCACATCTTGAATACTGCATGCTGATGCCGTCGCCCCAATCTCAAAAAAGATCTATTGGCCTGGGAAAGATTCAGAAAAGGACAACAAAGATGATGAGGGGATATGGACCAGCTTCCGTCTAAGAAGATGTTGGTGTCACTAAGCATAACCCTAAGTAACTCGGGAGGGTGGAAAGCCACAAGGGTATGGAGCCTTTCTGGTTTTAGGCCTCAGCAGACAAGAGTCCCTCCATGTTTGAACTTTAATCGACCTAAAAGGCCAGGTGTAACAGCCGTTATCTATTGCAACAGTTCTAACTGGTCTAAAGCAGAAATAATGAGGCCTGTGCACCTTTAGCAGAAGGACAAGATAACTTGCAGAAGGAAAACTTACTAACGAGCTGCCACGGCCAAGATTACTCAGTGCACCTGCGCTTACGTAACTGCTACAGGGGAGGAAGCAGGAGGAGGAGGGTGGGGGAAGAAAGAAGAAAGAGAAAAAAAAAACTTATAAAAAGGGAAAAGCCGCTTGTGTAGGGGGGCTGGATCTGAGGCCTGCTAAGTCTCCCAGCACCGCTTTGAGATCTCAAATAAACTTGCTTGCTTCTCCACCCTGCTGTGTTTATTGGCGCTACGCACTCTGGGCAACGAACCACTGTTGCTTGCCTTGGGCACCCTCTGTGCCTGCAACAGTTTTGCGTCCCTGGGTGGGCGGAGGCAAAAATTAGCCTTGCCCGGACCCCTCTTGGCGGCCGACGGATTGCGGCGATGACCGACGCCCAGTGCACACCAGTGACTTCACTGGGGGACTCGGCGGAGACGCGGTGTGAGCGACCCCAGAGGGCACAACGGTGCAACGCGCTCGAGTAGTGGAGAGGAGTTGAGGGCGATGGTGAGGAACCGGTCCCTTGGATAAGGTAGGAACTGTCCAGTGGTCTGGATTTTCCTGATATGAGCTGGGGACGCCCAGTGTCACCCTAGGGTATGGGGCAGGGATAGAGTACAGGCAGGGCACGGTGTACACCCTTAGAATGCATTCTAGCGAATAGAGAAGTGCTTGGATCAGATCCACTAACTAAAAGCAAACTGAAAAAGTTCTGTATAGTAGACTGGCCTCAATATCAACTAGAGGACCAGAAAGGTGGCCACTGGAAGGATCACTTAATTATAACACGATCCTCCAATTACTCCTGTTTTGTCAGCGAACGGGTAGCTTCTGAAGCTGTTTGTATGGAGAGCTCTTGTAAAAATCCCCCACCGTAGCTCCTGTTCTTCCCCCGTCTGGCGGAGTGCAAGGATTCAAAAGCAGGTTAGGGATAGTGCAGGGACAAAGGAGGGACCTGTCTAGAAAGGGGAGACCTATGTCCTAGTGCACTCTCTCACTGTTGTAGCTAAAAAGCAAGATCAGATGCAGAATGGTACTGGGGGCCAGTGTGAGTGACTGTTACCGGAAGATGCCCAGAGTACCCTGTGAAGCAAAAGCTGGTGAGCAGGACTACTCTAACGCAAGCCCGGTAACTAGTGGATCTTTAGGAGGTCCGACCCATGGTGGGCTGACTTGGCCGGCATCGTCCGGTGAGGAAGCTGCCTGGGTCTAGGAGTGTGTATACCCATCTTCCCTTCCCCTTTCCTTTCCGTGTGGGCTACTGACAGTCTGATCATCTCACTGGATGCAATCAGAGTAAGCGGCGCCGTCTCCCAGAGACTAGCCGATGCTCTTTGCTGAAGGGAGGTGTAGGAGGGTCGTGGCCATCCTCGTTAGCCTCTCCTGTGGAGTACCCTGTAGGGAAAAATCCTTAGTTTATGAGCCGCTAGTGCGGACAGGGCACCCTCCCTGTGTGTGTAAGTGGAAAATGGGTGGGGGGCAGTCTAAACATTCCACCTCACCCCTAAGGGTACCCCACATATTATATGTACGTACATTATGGTTCATCAACCTGCAGGTATTTAGAGAATGGAATATTTACACACTTGAAAATCCATCTAAACAATGCCCACTAGAAGGTACTTCAATCTAAATAAGATCATACATCTAAGAGGAGCGTTTAATCACCAAACCCCCCTGACACAGCATGAGCAAATTTGTCTATTGAGGAAAGGAACGGGTAATTTGAAATTCAGCTTGGCTCAGAGATAAAGAGAAAGTTGCTCTGCATTCAAGGTCAACTGCTCTCAGCCCCAGTGGCTCTGAAGGAAAAAATATAGACAGAGGCGAACCAAAGGCAATACAAGTTACAGAACTGAGATTACATTGCAAAGCTTAACTGTCCAGTGAGATCAAACAGTGTGCCTTTGTGACCCCGGAGTCGGTGTGGCTTGGTGACACCAAAGAAGCCACAGGCAGCCGACCTGGACTGGAATCTCTGAAAGAGAAGCCGCAGGAGATTCCAGGGTGTAAGAGAACAGCCCTCCCAAGAGCAGAAGCATGTTGGAAATTCTGGACAAGCTGTATACAGGATAATCTCCCGTCCACCTCTCCCCTTCTCTGAACATTATATGCAGAAGTGGCCAGTCTGGACATACGTGTGTGAGTATGAAAGGGGCTTAGGGCTTGGGGCATTAATGTTTTCCTGAGTGATGGGGAGCGTTCCCAACACTCTCTGTTTTATTATTTATTAATGAAGCTTAACATTCAGTTATATGGTGGTTTTCTTTATCTTCCCCCAACGATCCTGTAGAGTCAACCTGATCACCTGACACGAGGGATAGATTGGTAACAGAAATTGTCACAGTTTGGTGAGCAATTAAGAAGGGGGGAGCCCTGCAGAATTTACACCATCTATTTTATGTTTGCTTTGCTTGGTACTATTGGTGTTATATGTTGAGAACTGCATGAGTAAAAGTGAGTCTTAACAGAATAAGGAAATGCTATCTGGTCTGGTTCTGTTCTGTTTAACCAGTTACTGTTGTTTTTCTGCTCTGTTCATTTGGGCATTAGTGTGGCGGAATGAACCTCTCGTTCGTAATCCTCGAAGTGGAAGCCATGTGTGCGAGGAAGCTCTGAGGTCGAATTGAGATCCTTCTGTCCTGTCCCTTGTAGCGGTCAGTGTATAGAAGTGGGAATGTCTGGCTTAGACTGTAAGTTCCTCTGCTCTGTGTAATTCTCTTTTCTGTTTAAGTGTCAGCAGGACAGATGGATGGGTCTCTGGGTAAATCCTCTAAAGGGGGTTGGATTATATGTAAGTAAATGGCCTTTGCCCAATGGGCCATGTGTTTTTGTCCAGGTGACAAGCCTCACGAGGGAGGACTCGGGTAGTCTTGTGAGTAAGAATGTTTACGGAAGAGACCAGCAGGGGGGGGGCTAGTTGAGAAGCCCACCCTCCTCGCTAAACTGGTAGTGGAACAAGGAGAGTGCATCAGCTACTTTGTTAGAAGCTCCTGTGATGTGCTGAATTTCAAAATCAAAATCTTGGAGAGCTAAACTCCAACGAAGAAGTTTCTGTTGTTCCCCTTGGCAGTATGAAGCCACTTTAGTGCAGCATGGTCAGTTTGTAGTTGGAACCGCCGTCCCCAAACATATGGGCGTAGCTTTTCCAGGGCGTACACAATGGCATAGCATTCCTTTTCACTGACTGACCAGTGACTTTCCCTCTCAGACAGTTTCTTACTGAGAAACACGACAGGATGGAAGTTGTGATCTGTTGCTTCCTGCATGAGCACTGCTCCTATACCACGCTCAGATGCATCTGTGGTTACTAGGAATGGCTTGTCAAAGTCCGGGGCCCTGAGCACAGGGTCAGACATGAGCGTTGCCTTAAGTTGGGTAAAGGCCTTTTGACACTCATCAGTCCACTTAACTGCATTTGGCTGGGTCTTTTTGGTCAGGTCGGTCAGTGGGGCAGCGATTTGGCTGTAGTGGGTACAAATCGCCTGTAGTATCCGGCCAAGCCTAAGAAGGATTGGACCTGCTTCTTGGACCGTGGGACAGGCCACTTTTGGATAGCATCCACCTTGGCCTGTAGGGGGTTTATGGTTCCTCGACCCACCTGGTGCCCCAGGTAAGTCACTCTGTTTTGGCCTATTTGACACTTTTTGGCCTTAACAGTTAGTCCGGCCTGCCTGATGCGCTCAAAGACCTTTTCCAGGTGTAGTAGGTGTTCGGGCCAGGAGTCTGAAAAAATGGCCACATCATCGAGGTAGGCAACTGCAAATTCTCCCAGTCCAGCTAGTAGACCATCTACCAGCCTCTGGAAGGTGGCGGGTGCATTTCGAAGGCCGAAAGGAAGGACATTGAATTCATACACCCCGCATGGGTGACGAATGCTGACCTCTCCTTGGCAGGTTCATCTAGCGGTACTTGCCAGTACCCCTTGGTTAAGTCTATTGTAGAGATGAACTGGGCACGTCCCAACTTTTCCAATAGCTCATCGGTACGTGGCATTGGATAGTTGTCCGGACGAGTTACAGCATTTAGCTTACGGTAGTCCACGCAAAAGCGTATTTCCCCATCTGGTTTGGGTACCAGAACCACTGGAGATGCCCATGCACTGGTAGATGGGCGGATTATACCCATCTGTAGCATGTTCTGGATCTCCCGTTCTATAGCAGCTGGGCATGAGGAGACACTCGGTAGGGTGGGGTTCTGATGGGTGAGCATTACCTGTATCAATGGAGTGGTATGCCCGTTCAGTCCGTCCTGGGGTGGCTGAGAACAATGGGGCGAAGCTAGTGCACAGCTCCTTGATTTGTTGCCGCTGCAGACGTTCCAGGGTGGTTGAGAGGTTCACCTCTTCCACGCCACGTCTTTTTTCCCGTCGTAGTAGACACCGTCAGGCCACTCAGCATCATCTCCCTGGACTGTAAACTGACAAACCTGTAAGTCTCTGGAATAGAAAGGCTTGAGAGAATTAACATGGTACACTTTAGGCTTTAGTGAGGAATTGGGAAATGCTATGAGGTAGTTTACAGCTCCCAGGCGCTCTTGGACCGTGAATGGCCCTTCCCATGATGCTTCCATCTTATGGGCCTGTTGCGCCTTCAAGACCATAACCTGGTCTCCTACCTTGAAGGAACGTTCTCTGGCATGTCTGTCATACCAGGCCTTTTGCTCTTCTTGAGCATCCTTTAGGTTCTCTCTAGCAAGGGCTAAAGAGTGTCGGAGGGTGCTTTGTAGGTTGCTTACAAAGTCCAGAATGTTAGTTCCTGGAGAAGGCGTAAACCCCTCCCATTGCTGCTTCACAACTGTAATGGCCCCTTAACCTCGTGACCATACACAAGTTCAAATGGTGAAAACCCTAAACTGGGATGTGGTACAGCCCTGTAGGCAAACAGCAACTGCTGCAACACTAGGTCCCAATTATTGGAGAATTCGTTGATGAATTTTCGTATCATGGCCCCCAAAGTTCCATTGAACCTTTCCACCAGGCCATTGGTTTGATGGTGGTATGGGGTGGCAACCAAGTGATTCACCCCATGAGTTTCCCACAGTTTTTCCATGGTCCCTGCCAGGAAATTAGACCCTGAATCTGTAAGGATGTCAGAGGGCCAACCTACCCTGGCAAAGATGTCTGTTAGGGCCAGGCACACAGTGTTAGCACCTGGTGTTGCCTAGAGCTACTGCTTCTGGCCATCGGGTAGCAAAGTCCACTAAAGTCAGTACGTACTGCTTTCCTCTGGGCGTTTTTTTGGGAAAGGGCCCAGAATATCCACAGCTACTCGCTGAAATGGGACCTCAATTATGGGGAGTGGCTGGAGAGGGGCCTTGACCTGGTCTTGAGGCTTTCCCACTCTTTGGCATACCTCACAAGACCGGACATACTTGGCAACGTCCTTGCCCATCCCCTCCCAGTGGAAGGACTTCCCCAACCGGTCCTTGGTTCTGTTCACCCCAGCATGGCCACTGGGATGATCATGGGCTAAGCTTAAGAGCTTCCCCCGGTACTTAGTTGGAACCACCAACTGTTTTTGCGGCTGCCATTCTTCCCGGTGTCCACCAGAAAGAATTTCCTTGTATAAAAGTCCTTGGTCTATAACAAACCGGGATCGATTAGAAGAGCTGAGAGGCGGTGGGGTGCTCCGTGCCGCCGCCCAAGCTTTCTGAAGGCTGTCATCTGCTTCCTGCTCAGTCTGGAACTGTTCCCTTGAGGCTGGGGTCACCAGTTCTTCCTCAGACTGTGGACTTGGGCTTGGTCCCTCTGGAAGCGATGTAGGTGATGGGGTTGTTTCCGTTGCTGGTGAACCGCTCTCCGCTGGTGCACCTGAGGGTATTTCAGGCTCTGGCTGAGCCTTTTGGGTATGGCTGTCTGTTGCTTCTGCCAGTTTTGGCTCGCTGGCGCCCTCTGGCGTTGAGTTTGAAGATGGGGTTGCACTTGCTGGTGCTGGTTGCTGTTCCAGTTCCGGGCCTGGGACTGGAGATGCTGTGGCTGTTTCAGTGGTAGGCATGGAATCCGGGTCCACTACCTCTGTCTGGGTCTCTGGTAACACAGACGGGGCCTCTGTGGACGGTTCAGGAACAGGAATGGGTCTGGAAGCTTGCCTGGTTTGGCTACGTGTAACCATTCCCACTCTCTTGGCCCGCCTCACCTGGTTGGCCAAGTCTTCCCCCAGTAGCATGGGGATAGGATAATTGTCATAGACTGCAAAAGTCCACATTCCTGACCAGCCTTTGTACTGGACAGGCAGTTGAGCTGTAGGCAAGTCTACAGCTTGTGACATGAAGGGGTAAATTGTAACTTTGGCCTTTGGGTTGATGAATTTGGGGTCAACGAAGGATTGGTGGATAGCTGACACTTGTGCCCCCGTGTCTCTCCACGCAGTAACCTTCTTTCCGCCCACTCTCAAATTTTCCCTTCGCTCCAAGGGTATTTGAGAGGCATCCGGGCCTGGGGATCTTTGGTGTGATGGTGGTGTAATGAATTGCACTCGCATGGTGTTCTTGGGACAGTTGGCCTTGATATGTCCCAGTTCATTACACTTAAAGCATCTTCCATCTGATGGGTCACTGGGCCGAGGTGAGTTACTGGAGACTGGTGAGGTTGAAGGGTAGGGTATCTGTGGCTTTACTTGGGTGGTATGTGGGGTCTTTGGCTGTCCTCGGTTGTAGGGTTTATGGTCTGTGTGCCCCCTGGGGTAATCGTTCCCCTTGACAGTAGCTTTCTTGCTTTCTGCCAGTTCCATCCATTTGGCTCCAATCTCCCCCGCCTCAGCGATATTTTTGGGATTTCCATCTTGTATGTACCGTGTGATGTCTTCAGGAACACCATCCAAGAACTGCTCCATTTGTATGAGGAGGTTCAGTTCTTCCAAGGTTTGAATGTTGTTTCCTGTTATCCAGGCCTCATAGTTTTTTGCAATGTAGTAGGCGTGTTTGGGAAATGACACCTCTGGTTTCCACTTTTGGGTTCTGAAGCGCCGACGGGCATGATCTGGGGTTATCCCCATTCTGTATCTGGCCTTGGTTTGAAAAAGTTTATAGTCATTCATTTGCTGCTTAGGCATTTCAGCTGCCACCTCTGCTAAAGGTCCACTGAGCTGTGACCTCAATTCTACCATGTACTGGTCTTCGGGATGCTGTACCCAAGACAGGCTCTTTCAAAATTTTCCAAGAAGGCCTCGGTGTCATCACCTGCCTTGTAGGTGGGAAATTTCCTGTGCTGTGGAGCAATAATTGGCGCCGGGTTGTTAGGGTTGGCTGGCACATGCAGCCCAGCTTTTGCCACTCCAGTTCATGTTTTCTCTGTTTTTCCTTCTTTCATTCTCTTTTTGTTGTTTTTCCATTTCTTTTTCCTTTTTCCATTTTCTTTGTGTTCTTTTTCATTTCCTTCTGTGGGCCAACTCTTCTTCTGCTTGTTTCCTTCGGTAGGCCACCTCTTCTTCTTCTAGTTTTCTTGTGTGCTGCCTTTGGCTTGCCTGTTCTCTTTTCATCTCCATCTCTTTTTTGTTTTATTTCAGTTCCGTTTGTTTTTTCCATCTGTCGCCTGTGTTCAGCTTCTTTGATTTGTTCTTCGGCCTCAATTTTGCCTTAGAAGTCATGGTTCCTGTTTTCTTGTGTTGGGGTGCCCTCCGGTGTTTATCTTCTGAACTGCAGGTTCTCTGTTGCCTCCTGAAGTCTGCCTAGCAACAGTGCCTTTTTTCCCTTTCTCTCTCTAGCTAATGTTCAATGAAGGAAACCAGAAAACCACTTTATTTGCATGCATATAGTGCTGGTACTTGCCTCCTAATGGGAGGGCTATTGCATGACAAAAGACCCTTAACAGTCCTTAATGGCTTCTTGCTTAACATGCAAGCCACAAACTGCCAGAGAGAGCAGAAAAAAAAATTCTCTCTGGTTCCCTTTTAAAACCAACTGTTTCTCTCTGCTAAAAAGCCCTTAGCAGAGAAAAGAAAAATATAATATTCCTACTGGCTTCTGGATTCTGTCTATATCCCACCGCTGCCACCATGTAAACCTTAGTCCCAGATTTGGACCTTAGCGTCCAAAATATGGGGGTTAGCATGAAAACCTCCAAGCTTAGTTACCAGCTTGGACCTGGTACCTGCTGCCACCACCCAAAAAATTAGAGTGTTTTGGGGCACTCTGGTCCCCCTGAAAAACCTTCCCTGGGGACCCCAAGACCCAAATCCCTTGAGTCTCACAACAAAGGGAAATAATCCTTTTTCCCTTCCCCCCTCCAGGTGCTCCTGGAGAGATACACAGACACAAGCTCTGTGAAACTACACAGAGTGACTCCCCCTCTCTGTTCCCAATCCTGGAAACAAAAAGTACTTTCCTATTCCCCAGAGGGAATGCAAAATCAGGCTAGCAATCCAACCACAGATCTCCCTTGATTTCTTCCTCCCACCAATTCCCTGGTGAGTACAGACTCAATTTCCCTGAAGTAAAGAAAAACTCCAACAGGTCTTAAAAGAAAGCTTTATATAAAAAGAAAGAAAAATACATACAAATGTTCTCTCTGTATTAAGATGATACAACACAGGGTCAATTGCTTAAAAGAATATTGAATAAACAGCCTTATTCAAAAAGAATACAATCAAGCACTCCAGCACTTATATTCATGCAAATACCAAGAAAAGAAACCATATAACTTACTATCTGATCTCTTTGTCCTACACTTAGAAACAGAAGACTAGAAAGTAGAACTACTTCTCCAAAGCTCAGAGAAAGCAGGCAGCCAGACAAAAGACAAAGACACAGACAATCAATCCCTCCACCAAAGTTGAAAAAATCCGTTTCCTGATTGGTCCTCTGGTCAGGTGCTTCAGGTGGAAGAGACATTAACCCTTAGCTATCTGTTTATGACAGCA